>NW_020173973.1:90327-129682 GCF_003031525.2 Neophocaena asiaeorientalis asiaeorientalis | reverse complement strand
AGAGGAGAACCAGGCTCCAGGGCTCATTGTGAGGGTCGTGGCTGCAACCATGTTTCTGTGCCGCTCCAGTAAAGCAGACTTGCGCACTCTTGTCTGGCCGGTGTGGTTTGCAAGCCCTGTGAGGCCAACACACTCCCCCTTGTGAAGTTTCCTGATATCCGGGGAAGGCACGGAGGACCTACTGCTTTGTGACTGACGGCAGAGGAGGTGGTGGCCTCACAGGGGTCTCTGGGCCCACGAGCACCTGCAGTCTCTTCCAGGAGGGGCGTCATGCGGCCTGGGCTCAGCATTGGGTGACCCGTGGACAGATGCTGCGTGGGGTCTGCACCTGCTGTCACAGCACTGCCCTGCCTCTGTCCCACATCCTATGTCACTGGGTCCCTGATTTGTGGCCTCTTCCAGGGTCCTTTGTCACTCAAGGCCTGCGGTAGAGGCCCTCTCACTGCCAAATCACTCGTTGGAATGCTAAGGCTTCTGCTGGGCCAGTGGAGCTCATGTCCCGGGGGAAAGGCCCCAGCTGGCCCCCTCCTGGGGGACTTGCAGTACAGTAGGGAGGAAGTTCCCATTAACGAATGGCGGGAAGGGAGTCACAGAGCGATGAGTCAGAAACCTGAGCTCTGGAATAAGGTAGTTTCCAGCAAACAGGACTCCTGCTCGGACTCATGTCGGGTTGAGAGGGACGGTGAGTCAGGGAAGGAAAAACGCATTTGCAGTGGGCAGGTGGGCCGAGCAGACCCTTGGGGTAACCTCCTTGCCCTGCCTGAGTCCTGCCATGCTCTGCTTTTGCTGCCAGATAAACCCACTTTCTGTTTTTTAAAAATATTTTCATTTTTAAAATTGATTTTTGGCTGCACTGGGTCTTCGTTGCTGTGCACGGGCTTTCTCTAGTTGCAGCGAGCGGGGGCTACTCTTCATGGTAGTGTGCGGGCTTCTGAGCATGGGCTCTAGGCACGCGGGCTCAGTAGTTGTGGCACACGGGCTCAGTAGTTGTGGCACGTGGGCTCAGTAGTTGTGGCACACAGGCTCAGTAGTTGTGGCACGTGGGCTCAGTAGTTGTGGCGCACGGGCTCAGTAGTTGTGGCGCGCGGGCTCAGTTGCTCTGTGGTCCATGAAATCTTCCCGGGGATTGAACCCTTGTCCCCTGCATTGGCAGGCGGATTCTTAACCACTGAGCCACTGGGGAAGTCTCCACTTTCTTTTAAATTGATGAATAGGGTTTGCTTGGCCAGGGAAACGCAGGCAGGCTGCTTCCCTGACTCCTGGGAACCTTCAGGTGGAAAGTTACTTTGCTACCGGGTGGGGTGAATAAGTTATTTACAACCAACTCAATAAATAAGTTGATTATCACAGTTTTCAATGTGAAAATGAAGTGTGAATATATAATAACAAGACTGATTTCTTGTATGGTTTATAAATTGTCTCTGCAAACATTTTTCAAAGAGGCAGAGAAAATTATCTTGACCATATGGCACCATCTGTGAAAGTCCCGGATGTGCAGGTTCCAGCCTGACTTACTACTTACTGTAGTGCCTGGATCTTCCACAATTATGAAAACCTGAGTTAAACCCGCTCAGGGGCTTAACTCTGTTGCCTCTGACCTGGAGCTCCCCGGTTTCCAGACCAGGCTCACACCTGCAGCCTCAGGGATACACTGAGTCTGGACTCTCCTCATAAAGGAGAACTGGCTGACGCCTATGGTCAACCTTACGTTTCTTGTCAAGAAGACGCCCCTTTCTACCTGGGGTCATCCGCCATAACATCCCCAGGTCACTCCTTGCTGCAGGTTCGGAGCGCTGTGCTCCTCTCCAAGGACAGGCAGCTCCTGCCAAGGGGTGGCCTCCAGGTGCCTACCACCGTGTCTTCCCATGAGCCTAGATCCCGCCAGCGCTGCTGTCCCCCAAAACCTGCTTGCTGCTGAGGGCCACCCTCTGTGACCTCCCCCCTCCGCTGTGAGGTCCCGTCTCTCTCCTCTGTGAGGTCCCCTCTCCTCTGTGAGGTCCACCCCCCCGTGAGGTCCCCTCTCCTCTGTGAGGTCCCCTCTCCCCTGTGAGGTCCCCTCTCTCTCCTCTGTAAGGTCCCCTCTCCCCTGTGAGGTCCCCTTTCCCCTGTGAGATCCCCCCTCCCTTGTGAGGTCCCCTCTCCTCTGTGAGGTCCCCCCTCTCATGTGAGGTCCCCCCTCCGCTGTGAGGTCTTTCTCATGTGAGGTACCCTGTCCTCTGTGAGGTCCCCCCTCCCCTGTGAGGTTCCCTCTCCTCTGTGAGGTCCCCTCTCCCCTGTGAGGTCCCCCCTCCCCTGTGAGGTCCCCTCTCCCCTGTGAGGTCCCCTCTCTCTCCTCTGTGAGGTCCCCTCTCCCCTGTGAGGTCCCCCCTCCCCTGTGAGGTCCCCTCTCCCCTGTGAGGTCCCCTCTCTCTCCTCTGTGAGGTCCCCTCTCCCCTGTGAGGTCCCCCCTCCCCTGTGAGGTCCCCTCTCCCCTGTGAGGTCCCCTCTCTCTCCTCTGTGAGGTCCCCTCTCCTTGTGAGGTCCCCCCCATGAGGTCCGTCCTCGTCCTTCAAGACTTTCTGTTCCTAGTGGTGCAGCTGCCAGTCTTTGACCTCACCTGCGCCTTTACTGCAGCTCAGACCACCTGCACCATCAGTCCTTGAGAGCCCAACCTCAGTCTCTTGAAATAGACAATTTTTGTTTATTTATTTATTTTTGCTGTGTTGGGTCTTCGTTTCTGTGCGCGGGCTTTCTCTAGTTGCGGCGAGCGGGGGCCACTCTTCATGGCGGTGCGCGGGCCTCTCACTATCGCGGCCTCTCTTGTTGCAGAGCACAGGCTCCAGACGCGCAGGCTCAGTAGTTGTGGCTCACGGGCCTAGTTGCTCTGCGGCACCTGGGATCTTCCCAGACCAGGGCTCGAACCCGCGTCCCCTGCATTAGCAGGCAGATTCTCAACCACTGCGCCACCAGGGAAGCCCAAAATAGACAATTTTTACAACTCTTAACCCAATGCTTTTTCCTTCTCTCTACTGTCTTTAACTCATTATTCACAAATCATTAGGATAAAAACAGGAAGTACTTAGAAGAGTGCCTGGCTCATGGGTAGATATTTTTATTGTTTTAAAATTAAAAATTTTTTCATGTTGTTATTTTATCATATTTCTAAGACATAGTTGTTCATTTTTGTCCTACTCAGAACGTTTTTAAGGCTCCGTGCTGCATGCAGAAAACGCCAGCCCTTCCTCGTGTGGTGTCCAGGGCCTCCTGTGGCCTCACACCAACCCTCTACCCGCCTCTGCCCCCTCGCTGGACTCGCACCCTCACCAACCGTGTCAAGCCCTGCCCTGGCACACCATGACCTTTTTGGATTGGCTTTTCCACTCGGCAGAATTTTCTGGAGATTCATCCAGGTTGTGGCTGTGTCTGTAGTCCCTCCCTTTTACTCCCTGCGTCATTTTTACTAATGAGTACTGGTCCCTGGTGTGGATGGACCTGTTTGTTTAACCCTCACTCACTGGATGGCATCTGGGCTCTTTCCCGTTTTGGGTATTGTACATGAAACCGCGATAAACATTTGTTTGCAAGTTTCTGTGTGAACGTTAAGTCTTCGTTTCTCTGGAATCGGTGGCCAGGGGTCCAATTGCTCGGTTGTATGATGTGCGTGTTTAGTTTGTAAGAAACTCTGCCAAACTGCTTTCCAGAGTGGCTGTACCATTTTTCAGTCCCACTAGAAATGTAACAGTGGCCCAGTTTCTCCAGATCCTCGGCAGAATTTGGTGTTGCCGCGATGTTTCGTTTTAGTCCTTCTGAGAGGTGTGTAGTGATGTCTCATTGTGTTTAATTTCCGTCCGCCTGACGGCTAATGATGTGGAACGCCCTTTTGTGTGCTTATTTGCCATCTGCACATCCTCTTCGATGAAATGTCTCCTCATGTCTTTTGTCCACTTTATAATTGGATTTTTTAATGTTTAATTCTCAGTGCTCTGTAAACTGCAGATAGTAGAGTCCCTTGTTGGATATGTAGTTTGAATTATTTTCTCCCACTCTGTCTTTTCCTCCTCTTAATAGGACATTTCACAGAGCAGAAGTTTTAAATTTTGACGAGATCTAGTTTATCAGTTTTTCTTTTTATGGATGATGTCTGGTGTCAAGTCCAGGAACTTACTGCTTAGCCTCAGGCTCTAAAGGTTTGCATCTTTCTAGTCCCCTAAGATTGTTGTTGTTTTATGTTTTGCGTTTACATCCGTGACCCGTTTTGGCTACTTTTCGTGTGAACCACGAGACCTGTGTCGAGGCTCCTGTTCTGGCCTCTGGATGCTCAATTGCTCCAGCACTATTTGTTGAAAAGGCAATTTTTCGACCATTAAGTTCCTTTTGCACTTTTGTCAAAAATCTGTTGGGCGTTTCTGTGTGGGTCTGTTTCTGGGTTCCCTGTTTTGTTCTGTCGATCTCTTTGCCTCTCCTCCCACCAGTACTACACGGCCTTGACTGCTGTGCCTATTAATAAGACTATAGGTATAGAATTATTAGGTAGAATCATTCCTCCTGCTTCATTCTTCTTTCTCCAAATTGTTTTAAGTTCTCTAGTTCCTTTGCTGTTCCACATAAATTTCTTGTCTGTATCTACAAAGAATTTTTCTGGGATTCTGATAGGAATCGTGTTAAACTTGTATATTAATTTGGGGAGAGTTTACATCATTATTATGCTGCGATTTCCAGTCCATGAACACATTATGTCTCTCATTTATTTATATCTTTGATTTCTTTCATCAACATTGTATAGTTTTCAGTGCACATGTTTTGTTAGATTTACACCTAAATATTTTACTTTGTGAGTGACTGTAAATAATATTTTAGTTTCAGTGTGTTCATAGCTAATATAGAAAAATAATTTATTCTAGGAGTTTTTTGTAGATTCATTGGAATTTTCCATGTGGAAAATTATGTCATCTGGAAATAGGTACAGTTTTATTTCTTCCTTTTTCACCTGCATGACTTTTATTTCCTTATATTGCCCTCTTGCACTATTGAGAACTTTTGGCTCTGTTGAGTAAAAGTGGTACAAGAGGACATCCTTGCCTTCTTCCTGATTGTAGTGGGAAAGCTTCTAGCTTCGTACCATTAAGTATGATGTTCGCTGTAAGGCTTGTGTAGACGTTCATTGCCAAGTTGATGAAGTTCCTCTCAATTTCTATATTTGTGAGAATATCCATCATGAAAAGGTGTTGAATTAATTGATTTATTTTGGATTAAACCAGTCTTGCATCCCTGGAATAAACCCCATCATGTACAGTTATTTTTATATATTGCTGGATTTTATATGCTAATATTATGGTATGGATTTTTATGTCCGTATTCATGAGGGATATTGGTATGTAGGTTTCTTTTTCTCTTTTTTTTGGTATTGTCTTTGTCTGCTTTTGGTATCAGGTTAATATTAGCTACATAAAATTAATTGGAAACTATTTCCTCCTTTTCTGTTTTCCAGAAGGAATTGTATAGAATTCATATTAATTCTTCCTTAAATGTTTGGTAGAATTATCCAGTGAAACCATCTGGGTCTGGAAATATCTTTTTGGGAGGTTTTAAATTATGAATTCAATTTTCATAATGGTTATAGGATTATCAAATTATCTATTTTCATATTGGATGAGTTGTAGTAGTTTGTGTTTTTCGAGGAATGGGTCCATTTCGTCTAAGGTGCTATGTTTATGTGTGTAGACTTGTTTGTTCCCTTATGAGGTCTGCAGGGTCTGTACTGATGTCCCCTGTTTCGTTGCTGTTATTGATAATTTGTGACTGGTCTCGCTTTTTCATTGTCAGTCTTGCTAGAGGTTTGCCAATTTTACTGATCTTTTCAGGAAAGCAGCTTTTGTCTTCACTGATTCCTCTATTTTTAAAATTTCAATTTTGTTGATTTCTGCTCTTTATTATTTCCTTCCTTCTAGTTGCTTTGGGTTTATTTTGCTCTCCTTTTCCTAGCTTCTTCATGTGGGAATTTAGATGATTGATTTGAGACTTTTTCTAATGTAAGTATTTAGTGATAAAAGTTTCACTCAGTGCAGCTTTAACTGTGCCCCACAAATTTTGATATGCTGTATTTTCATTTCACTCAGTTCAATGTATTTTTTCCCTTGGATTCTCTTTGACCTGTGGCTTGTTTAGAAGTGTTGTTTAAGTTCCAAGTGTTTGGAGACTTTTCTTGTTATATTTATGTTACTGATTTCTAGTTTGACTCCACTGTGATTGGAGAACATACTCTGAATGATTTTGACCCTTTCCATGTTGCTGGGTTTTATTTATGTTCCAGGATATGGTCCACTTTAATTGGATGAAGATGCACCTGTTTAGGAGGGTAATTGGGATGATGGCTATGTAGAAACTTCTGTCAGTTCCTGCTTCTCATATTTGCAGCCCTGTTGCTTGGCGTGTATATATTTAGAATTGCTGTATCTTCTTGGCAGATTTACCCTTTTATCATTATGTTATGTCCTGTCCCTGGTAATTTTGTTTGTTATGAATACTAATTTATCTGCTATTATGATGACCACTGCTACTTGTCTTTAATTAATGATATATCTTTTTTTATCCTTTTACTTCAACTTGAAAGCTGGAGTGAGTTTCTTATAAACAGCATATGGTTGGGTCATGCATTTTTAATCCACTCAATCGATGTTTGTCTTCATTGGTATATTTAGCCCATTTATATTTAATGTAATTATTGATTTGTTAAGACTTAAACTCCTATTATATCTTTTTGTTCTATTCTATTTTTTTGTCTGTATTCTTTTTCCTGCATTCCTTTAGGTTATGTTCACCGTTTTTTACAAATGCATTTTGATTTATCTGTATTGTTTTTGAGTGTATCTCTTGATAACCTTTTTAGTAGCTGGTATAGATAGTACATAAATTATATATATATATATATAACTATCGCAGTTTACTGGTGTTATCATTTTACCATTTTGAGTGGGGTATAGAAACCTTACCTCCTTTTATGGTTTTCCCCGTTTATTATAATTATTTTAAATATTTCCTCTACGTATATTTAGAAGCACATCAGACAGTGTTATCGTGTTTGCTTCAACTGTCAAACATAATTTAGAAAGCTCCGAAGAAGGAAAGCTTATCGTATTTACTCACACCTTTACTTTTCATGCTCTTTTTCCGTCTTGATGTTCCAAGTTTCTTCTATCATCACCTTTCTATTTAGAGAAGTTCACATAGCAATTCTTTTGGGGTAGGTCTGCTGGCAAAGTATGGTCTCATTTTCATTTATCTGAGAATGTCTTCATTTCCCTGTCATTCCTGAACAGTGTTTTCACGAGGTATCCGGATTGGTAGACTTTCAGGATTCTGGATTGACAGCTTTTTCTTTCAGAACTTTCATGTGGCCTCTGTGGTTTCTGATGAGAAATCCTCTGTCATTTGAATTATGTTCCCCTCATAGGTAAGGTGTCATTTCTCTGGCTACTGTTAACATTTTCTTCTTTGCATATGGTCTTAAGAAGTACAGTTACCATGTGCCTTGGAGGAGGTTTGGGTTTATCGCATTTGGGGTGCTCAGCTTCTGGAATCTTTAGGTTTATGTCTCTTGCCAAAACTGAGAAATTTTCAGCCATCATTTTTTTGAGTACCTTTTCAGCCCTGCTTTCTTTCTCCTCTCCTTCTGGGATTCTGATGACATGAAAGTTAGATCTTTTGTTATAGCCCCACAACCCAGAGGCTCTGTCCCTTTTTTTTTAGACTATCTTCTCTCTATTGTTGAAATTGGGTGATTTCTATTGTCCTCTCTTCCAGGTCACTGATTCTTCTCTCTGTCCCCTCCATCCTTCTATTAAGTGCATGCAGTGAGCTGTTTATTTTGGTTATTGTATTTTTAAATTATAACATTTTCACTTTTTTAAATATTTGTGTTTTTATTGAGGCTTTTCCCATTGTTTCATTTGTCTCCAGCTCACGAATGTTCACTTCAGTGTTTCTGTCACGGCTGCCTTCTAGTCTTTGTGAGATAAGGCTGACATCTCAGGTTTGCTGTGTGCTGACTGTCTTTTTTCCTTCAGTTTGAGGTTTTCTTGGTTTTGGTAAGAGTGGTTTTCTGTTGAAACCTGGGCATTTTTGTATTATGTTATGAGTCTCCAGATCTCATTTAAACTTGTGTTTTAACTGGCTTTTTCTGGCTCTGCTCTGCCGGGGTAGGGGCTCTGTTACTGACAATGGAGGTCGAAGCCCAGGTTCCCCGCCAGGTCTCTGCTGGCACCTGAGGGAGGGTTCTTGTCCTCACTGCTGGGCAGCCGGTAGGTGGGAGTCTGAACTCCCCACATGGTCTCCACTGGCACATCAGGGGGTGGTTACCACCCAGTGGGGAGGGAAGTCCCCCTCCCCACTTGGCTGCTCTGGTGACCCTGGCAGAGTCACTCTGGCCTCACAAGGGAGGATGCGCAGGCTCCCTCTCGGCCTGAGCTGTACTGTCTGCAATGTGCTAAGTCACTTCTCTCCAGGCCTCTAACTGGAGAGAGGCAACTTCAGCTGGGCCTCGCTGGTACCAGCGCTGGTGGCTGATTCAGTTCCAAGTCTGAGATCAGGGGGCCCAGCACCTGTTTCTTGGGTCCCTGGGTCCCTAGCCAGTCTTCTTTCCACACTGCACAGCCTTCCACACATACAGTTTCCAGGGATTGGCTGTACCTGGTGGGAAAAGTGTCTTCTCATCTTCCAGGCCCAGATCCTCTCTTCCCAGGGTTTCACCTCCTCTGACTGGCCTTGGAGAGAACTTCAGGAAGGATGTAGGCCCCCAGACCTACACATTCCTTTGTTTTTCTATCCAAGTGCCCAGTTCCTGCCTGCTCCCAGGAAAGCTGAGAGATCTGGGCTGGGGCTCAGGGTTCCCCTCACGGCCCGTAGACCACCTCTATCAGGTGGCCACCTGTTGCAATTGAGGCCTCCTCACAGACCTCAGAGTCGGTACAGCTTAGACCTCTGTGCTCTTTAGATAAAAATATTACTGAAGTTCTGTTATTTAAATTGTAAAAATGATTTTTTTTCACAGAAAGTTCTTTTTGCACTCGTGATTTTTTCTGTTTCCGGGTGGATGTTGGCGTGAAGACCATCCCTTAGGGAATGATGTGGTTAAGCCACGCCCGTTTTCTGAGCCAGCAGTGCCAGATGTTATGCTACTATTGCAGATGTGCTTCCAATTGTGAATGCTCCTGGGAGTGGGCCGATAGTAGCCGCGCAAACACATTTCACGTGGGGCGTTTTCTAGTTGCTGTTGGCAAACGGAACAAACTTGCTTATTAAGCACATTGAGTCCTGAAGTTAGGGGAGGGTGCCAGCGGGGCTGGGTCTCCCTGCAGGGCCCTCTCTCGAAATGTCACGTCTGTTGCTGTGGATGGAGCGGGGGTGGGGGGGCGGGGGATGGCACTGGATAATGCCATCGGACCTTCTGAGATTCAGAACTATTCCAACTGCTTGAATCTTGCCGCTGGTAAATTTTAAAAAAACGTTAGATTTGCATTTGAAAACATATTCCAGTGTGTTCATGAAGGCAGCTTATGTGTAAGAGCCGTGCTTTTCATTCCACCCAGAATATGTGTTCTCAGTGAGTTCTGGACCTTCTGGTACCGCACTCACACACACACACACACAAACAAGCACAGCGGTCCTGATGTGAAGATTTTGGTAATGTGTTTTCGTACAGGGCATAAAAATATATCTCTGTAATTACATGATATTTAGTGATTAGATAATTACGGATAATTGCATGGGGTAGTTCTAAGTGCTAAAGTGTTACCATAAGATCTAAAATGTACGAATTGCATAATAATTATGTGATCTGCAGTGCATATAATTAATGCATAATCACATGGATTTTGCCTTCATAACTACTTCGCCCTTGTTATAAAGCTCTTTGTCATAACATTTGAGTATAAATATAATGTAATTGGCTCCCAGATACAGTACATTAAGCCCCGTGATAATTGCTTTCACAGTATAACAATAGCCCTTATTTCACTTCAAACGCGTGGCTCTTAAGCAGGGTGGGGTCGCGAAGAACAAGTCGCCAGGGCGTGGAGGCAGAGTGGCGCTGAGTGACGGCCACTAGGCGCGCTTCTGGGTGAGGAATGCCTTTGCTGTGACCAGACCTTTCCAGGTAGAAGAGTTTGCATCTTTGACTTGGAGCCTCTCTTCTAACGGCGGCGCGCGCCCCTGCCCTGCAGCAGCCGGCCCCTGCATACAGCAAAGCACCCACCGCATTTCAGGTGGAGGGGCCGTAGAGGGCTGGAATTTCTGTAAGGAGAAGATCTCGTAGTAAACTGCAGTGAGCGGGACCTTGCCCGATGGATGACATTGTGGGAGAACACCTGGAACAGCAGTGGTTACTCAGAGACGGAAACGGGAGCTCTGGCTCGACTTCCATGTCGTTAACGCAGTTCCTGCAACTCTCCCCGCAGGTCTCACGTGGCAGGATGGCTACACCCAGCACGTGATGGCACGGGAGCTCGCCAGCCTTCCCCAGACCTCCCCACGACGCCCAGAGGCCTCCGGCGCAGCCAGGTAAAGTGAGCTTGGTTTACGGCGCCTCGCCGGCGGCCACGCCGGCATCCACCAGCCCTTTTCCTTGTTTCACGCGGCAAAGGACCCTGTCTTTCTGTGTAGACGTTCCAGGAGTCTGGAACGTGTGTGACGGAGCAGCAGGGACTCTCCCCACGGGGTGCTGGCCCTGCCCCGGGGAAGGTTGTAGGAGCGACCCGCCCAAAGGTCCTCCCCGCCTTCCTGAGACCCTCGGAAGCTCTGCATCTTCAGAGCCTTGGTGGAAAGCAGAGGAGTCAGTAATTCTCACTTCCCAGTAAGAGTTTATGTCCACTTTAGTACAAAAAGCAAATTAAACCGTGAAAGGCGTGCCGTTCCCCAAGCACGGCAGCCCGTGTGAGCTGGATTCATTCCATCTCGTCCTCTCTGCACACGTGCGGAGGTGCAGACGCCTTGCCCACTCGTGCAGGGGGGACACAGACCCCGGCAGCTGAGGACTCGGCCCACAGACAGAGCGCCGGGCGCGGGCCGCCTCAACCCCGAGCCGGCGTTTATACAGCAGGGAGACAACCTTCCCCCCAGGCTTCGCTTGGAAGTCCACTCTTCCCTCAGAGAGTGAGTTTTCTCTGTCCGTAGCCTCAGTTAAAATAATCTCAGTGACAGAAACGTCAGCCGTCTGCCTTCCTGCCCGTGCTGCGGAGCCGAGGAAGCAGCTAGGCCACCAGGTCCTGCAGGATTAAATGCACCAAACGTGAAAGCACGTTCACCGTGGCGGCTCTCACTGGCCAGATCTGCCGTGAGTTTCTTGAGGGTCGGAGCTGTCCTTTGTCTTTCTTGCTGGTATACTGAGCTTTAACAAGGAGAGTGTGCCACTGTAGTCTGTTCTGTAAAAACAAAACACAAAAACCAAAGTCAAGCTATCCTGAATTTCCATTTTCATCTGGGTGAGTTCAGACTTGTCATGCTGGTCGTTCAGTGCCATCTGGGCATTTCAGCACCACCCGCTCCTTCCCTCCTGGTGAAGATGTACCTGAGTGGGGTGCACTGTCCCAGACAGCCCTGACCTCCACTGAGGAGGCCAAAGGGCAGAGGGATAGGAGAACTGGGCAGACCGAGCAGGAACAACTCTTTACGTAGTCTAGACAGTCAGCAAGTACGGCGGAAAGGCCAGACCGTCGTCAGGGAAAGAGCGCTTCCAGAGAGAACAGCCCTGAGAAATCAGACACGGTGAGACCACGGACAGACACCTGGGTCACCACGTTCTTGCCAGCGTTAATATTGTCATTTAAAATAATTGTCCATTCGTTATGAAAAACGGTTGCTTCGCTTTTTTAGATTACAAGTGAGATTAAAAGTTTACAAGTACACATATGTAGGGACTGGAATTCTCTGTATGGATTTCCTGTGCGTGACCTTTGTCCACATACAAAGTATTTTTTGTATTTTTCTGCATAGCCTTGTTATTTAAGGCTAGTGACTCTTCACGTGCCGTATTTTATAGAAGTAGCTTTCCGGTCTGTTCCGTAGATGGCACGAGGTACAGTTGCCAGCAGAAAGGGAGCTCATAGCCCTCTCGAGGTGGGAGTTCTAATTTCTTCCTTGAGGGTTTAATTCCCTCCCCCCTCGCCCGCTCTGCCCCGGAGAGATGGGCTTCCTGGGCGGCACCAGCAGGTCCTTGGCCTCGGGCTGGGTGGGTTTGGCCGTGGTGCACCCCTGGCTGGGAGGGCAGGAAGGCATCGCACCCAGGGCTCTGCCAAGGTCATGGCTGCTTGGACCCCCGCTGTGACCCATTAACTCCTCCCTCCCATAGACCCAGCCCTTCTCCACCGTCAGCCTGTCGGTTCTCTTGGTCCTGCTCTGTCTTTGCGAACAGTTCCTTTTTTAAACTGCTGGACGTCCCGTTTGGAGATGCCGCGTGTCCTATGGGGCCTCTGCCTGGTGACAGGAATCCTGGTCACCCACCCTCTTCTTCCTCAGCTTTTGTCAAGGTTACAGGATCGTCATGATACACACGTAATAGTTTTCCTTCTTTTCAAAAACCTTCTGCAAAACTTTCTTTAGCGTTGAAATTGTCTGCTGCCTGGTATATATTTTTAAATGATCTTTCTTTGTAGGTAAATCTCATAACACTTTCATTGTCTTCTAAGATTATTGGTGAAATATGCTCACAGATTTTACATTTTTGCAGAGAACTATTACCCTTTTCATAGGGATTTCCACATTTGTTAACTGTGAGTCACAGTACTGTGTTATAATTTAAAAAATCATTCACCACATGTGCAATTATCACACCTTTGCCATTGATTTTTCTCTTTACCTTTTTAACACAATTTTAAAAAATAATTATCTCTTGGACTTTTCTCTTTTCACCATTCCTAGATTTATTGTTTTTATGAAACTTCTTGAGCTGAAAGTTTTGTTCTTAATTTTATTTATTCATTGTTAAAAAGCAGTGAAATCACTTAAGGCTATGCATTCGTGCGTGGTTTTGGCATCATCCTGTAATGTTGACGGGCTCATTTGCTTTTGTTCTAAATTATCTGTAATTGTAATTTTAGATCCTTTGGGAGCAGTAAGTGTAGGCTCTTTCCTTTGTTCATATTTATGTGCTCTTGTCTTTAGACTTTAAATCAGTGTCTAGTTTTATTGCATTTTAGTTAGAGAATGTGACATGTTCAGTTTTTACTTTTTAGAAATATGGGGTTCTCTTTGTGGCCTAGTTTATACCACACTTTTATTAATTTTCAACGGATACTTCAAAAAACTATTGTATCGGGCTTCCCTGGTGGCGCTGGTTGAGAGCCCGCCTGCCGATGCAGGGGACACGGGTTCGTGCCCCGGTCCGGGAAGATCCCACATGCCGCGGAGCGGCTGGGCCCGTGAGCCATGGCCGCTGAGCCTGCGCGTCCGGAGCCTGTGCTCCGCAACGGGAGAGGCCACAACAGTGAGAGGCCCGCGTAAAAAAAAAAAAAAACTATTGTATCCACTATTTACAGTGTACGGATTTTTATATATAGTTTATAATCATATATAAAATTTATAATTACATATAAATATAAATTATATTACTCAAAATCAAATGTCCTTATTTATATTTTTATTTATTGAAATTTCTCAGACAAAAACTATTTCCATAAATCTTCCTTCCATTTTTAACATATTTTGCTTTACACACTTTGGGTTCTGACGTTCAGCCCATACGCACTCACAGCATTTCTCCTCCACTGGGGATCATCACACCTGCTGCCGTTTTTAAATGGAGACCTCATCATCTTTAGTACTTTTTGTCTTGATCCCACTTTCTAAAATCGGTATTACCATTCCTGTGTTGTCTCTGTTTTGCCGTCTAATTAATCCTTTAAAATTCTGCCCTTTGGAGCCTCTTACTTTGCATGCAGCATTTATAAATGACATCAGGTGGCATTTTTTACAGCCCCTCTGGCGAGAGACCCCTGATCTCTCTGCTTTCTTTCTTTCCCTCTCTGGCCTGTGACTGGTTTACTTTCACCATCTTTAGTGTTTGTAACTATGTATCTTACTTCAAATTCAGTCCACGGCCATCACCTTTAGGTTTTCCAGGCAGTTTTTGAAGTGACAGGTCTGAGTCACTATTAATGGAGGAATCCCACCTTCGGGCCCCCCACCCCCTTCCCAGCGCATCCCTGGTGCCTGGCACATGCCGTGTACAGGTGGGTGTCCAGCCCAGAGCTGTTGACTAAAGAAGGAAGGAAGGCATGAAGGGTCTTGTGACACTTTTGTTTATTACGTGGGTAACCACACCGACCAAGAATCCTGCCTGACCTTCATTCCACAGGGTACTTCCAGAGCTTTCTGTACCCTGTAGATGTGTGAGTATCCACAGTCAGCAATCTTGTGACAGGACAGGTGACATTAAAAGAGATGAAGGAACTGGCCCCAAGCCAGTGACACATTCAGGAGGTAGCAGTAAGCTCAGAGTGTGGTGTCAGGACGCCCAGCCCCACCCAGTCTTGGGGGGAGCAGAGCAAGCCTGCCTGAGAGCCTGGAAGAGGCAAAGCCGCGTCGTGGATGCTGCGTGAGGGACAGACGCCGGGAGCCTGGGGACACCCTCTGCCTAGGCCCCTGATGGCCAGAACAGATGGGGGTGGGGTGGGCAGCAATGTTACGGAGGACTTGACTGAGCCGTGAATTCTGTTTACGTGAAAAATAAAACGGCACCGAAATGATCATTAGACAAGGTTGGGATTATGGAGAAAGGAGTGAGAACCAGGTCACTGTGTGCTCTTTGCAAAGATTCTGTTTATAATTCGGATTTTTTTTTTCCTGAGCACATTGGGTGACAGCTTAAAGCATCCCATGTTATTGGAGCCTGAAGGTCAGTGCAAGGAGGTGGGAAAGGGACCAGTGGAGACCGGCGTGTAGGGACTACATTCTTAGTCTTTTGAGGGAGAAAAGGTACACTTAGAAAGTTTTGACCTACTTCAAACCGAACGACAGGGCAAAAGTCAGTCCGAGAGCTAACTGCCACAGTGTCGCACACACAGAGATGGACGCTCTCTTCGCTGCTGTGACGTATTACAGTGTCACAAACAGTCCTCCAGCAGCGGACACGCAGGGAAGATGAATAAGACAATTTCAAGACACATTTGTGAGGTTGTTCTATCTGCATTGATTAGCAATTAGTGAGAAAAAGTACCAGAAAAGTAAATTGACTTCAGTTAAATTACACACAGAACATGAAATTTCATCCATTAAAAAATGGTCAGGGAAGCCGTAGCCGTGATTTGAGATGCAAAGAACCGTGCAGCCCCTGATCATTTATATGCCTATTAAGTCTGAGCCAGTGTAGCTTGAAAAGGGCATCAGAAATAAAAACAGGACAGTTTTATCAATCGCAATAATTAAACACAAATGTGAAGATTTTCTGTAAGTCCCAGCTTTTATGAAATACATACAGATATCAAACCCCTAACATTCTTGAAAATGAGACTTTCTACATGGAAACACTAGCCGGGAGCCTGTTCTCCGTTACTCCAAGTGGGAAATCTACAAAGAGGTACACACCCGCCTAAGACCCCAGTACATTCCCTAAATCACAGTAAAGACCCACATATAAGGAACAGATTGTCATGTTTGGATATAAAATACTTAAAACATTGTTTCCTGGTCCCTGAAAGTGGGTATGGCTGTTAGCAAACAGGCACTTTATTTGTAGTAACACAGCCTCACCCAACATCTGCAACACACATAGGCACACACAGATACACACGGACACACACACACGACACACACACACAGATAAATACATATACACACCCAGACACATACAGACACACACACAGACACATACGCAGACATGCAGACATGCACGGACACACACAGAGACGCACACAGACGTACCCTCATAGACACGCCTGCAGGCGTGCACGCATGGTGACCCCACCCTCGGTCACTGCAGACGCCTCGTTGCCATCAGGATGGAGGTCACTTCCGTTACAGAGCACCGTTCTCACTGTTGGACTGCGGCAGAGTGCCCGGATCAGCCTGGGGGACAGGACGGTGTCCTGGACCCGAAGAGGCCACGGATGTCCCGTCCCCATGAGGAGTGGGTGTGGCCGGGGCCGCTGACCCTATAGATCCCCGACTGCGAAGAAGCCCAGTTTTATTTGTCTGGTTTCTGGGCACAACCAGAGCTGGCCTCGCCACGTGACCCAGTGATGCGCCGGGGCTCGGTCCCCTCAGCTGGACGATGGGGCGATGATTCTTCGTCCTCAGGTTGTCGTCTGAGACGACACCAGGCTGGCGGGGCAGCAGACCCAAGCCCATCGGGATCCTGACCTGGGGCACCCAGGGAGCTTGTCTCGCTTGGGTCCTGAGCTGCGTGGGACACGGGCCCCAGTGTGCAGTGGAGTAGAGGCCGGGCAGCCGCAGTAACAGAGGTTCCGGAGCCCTGAGGCTCCCAGGCCCGGAGCTGGTGCACATCTTCTGAGGTGACCTGGGCAGGCCGGGTGGCCCCCTCCGGGCACAGGCCATGGGCTGTATTCTGGCTACAGCGAGAGGCAGCGGCCGAACAGCGAGCCAGCCCTGCTGTGCTGGACGCAGCCCTGCTTTCAGCTCCCAGGCTGTGGGTAGCCGCAGGCTGCACGCGTCCTCTGTCCCTCTGCCCGCGCTTACGGCCTTTCCATCCCCACCTACCCCACCCCATCCAGGCCAGGGAGCCGCAGGACGTCCACTTCTGCACGTAAGAACACCTCCTTTTCTACAATTAGCATGGCTTTTATCACATTTGGTACATTTGTAAATAAAAATGAAGATCAAAAGCTATGTCTCTCCAAATACAAAGTCAGAGAAAAGATGGGAATAAATGAAGAAAACAGCGAACGCGTCCTCGTCCTTCCCACGTGCCGAAAGCACACATGAACGGCGTGTGAGCTCTGCCTCTTCTGGTGGTCTGGGATATTCTCGTTCACATCTAGGGCACTTGCGGCGGTTATAGAAAATAAGACAAACTTAAAGGCCCATGTTTACTTACATGAAGATCAAATGAGTTTAGTAGGTGAGGAAACCCCACGTACATTGTATGTAAACATCAGGGAGCACTTATCTATGTGTGCAGTTATCTATGATTCACAAGTCACCGCACGTTTACTGAGCCCCGGCACAGAGCACAGCTTGAGGTCGTGTGTGGTCCAGCACTTTCCCCACAAACAGTGTCTGTGGTTGTCAAAGAGTTTGACGGGGACTGAGTACTGTGTTTTATATAATTTAAAAAGTGCATTTTCTTAAAAGAAAAAGAAAACAAGACATGTTTTTTCCAAGTAAGTCCATAATCTGCATCACTGCCATTCACAATAATCAGTTTGTTTTCTGAAGTTCACTCCCAGTGATAAACGATCTTAGTCACAGAGACGCTTTTCCTAACGCTGGAAAAGTGCCATCTGAGAGGTCAGCGGTGGGAAAGGCTACAGCTGTAAAGCTGACTCGGCGTCACCCCAGAGCCTGCCAGGTGTTTCCAGGCTTGTTCTTTCGGTGGACGCTGTTCTCAGTGCCGACGGTGACTTGGTCTCTGTGCAGATTCTGGGCAGAGCAATGAACAAGAGAAACCCCCAAGAACAAGGTCCCTTCTTCCAAGCAGCCTCTCGGGATCGCTTCCTGCCTTTTGCGGTCCTCGCGCTCATCCTTCACAGCTGGAGGTCTTTCTCATGACATCACTCTGACACCAGCCTTCTACCCCCTCTTCCTCTTCTAAGGACCTTGTGGTCACACTGGGGTACCGGGAGGGCCCCCCGCCTTAGGGTCAGCTGAGTAGCAAGCTGATGCCACCCGCTCTGCCCCCCGCCGCGCCATGCCACGGAACCCCATGCAGTCACAGCTTCCAGGAGTCACTCACGCAGTGCGCCCCTACCCCATTCCTCTGCACATGGGGGGCGCTGGCTGAGATGGTGGGGTCCCAGAGCAAGTGGATGGTAGGACCAGGGCTCTCCAGTTGACCCTCCCCACACTGAGGAAACCTCTCTGCCACTCAGGTTCTTGTTGGGCTTGAGTAAGTGCTAGCTGTTTCCCACATTCTAGTTTGTCTTCTGTCCCCGGTGGTCGGGGGCGCTTCTTGAGAACATACTCTAGGGCTGGTCCTCTTCTCAGGGTCACTCACCGAGTCTGCACAGTCTCCAGCCGCTAGGCTCAGGGGGCGCATGAAAGTTTCCAGCTGCAGTTGGTGAGAGCAGCGGGGGCCGGGCTCTCGCCGCCTGGCCTGACGCCCGGGTCCCCACGTGGTCCCTGCGGCCACCCTCCCTCGCTGTGGCAGCGTCTGTCAGCGGAATCAACGCCACGCCCCGTGGACTGGCTCACGCTTTCCTTTTGCTTTGCAGGAGCTCAAAGCAGAGTGTCCAGGACAAGCGGAGCCTCAGCCTCGAGGGCGACGTGCTGGCCGAGGCCCTTCAGCGCTACCTGCCCTACCTGGAGGCCCTGTCCCAGGCCGCCATCCCTGATGTGCTCCCCGGGCTGAAGCCGGACAGGCCGCCGGCCCAGGTGACCCTCAGAGCCCCTCTCTGGTCTGGGGTGTGTCTGCCCCTGCTGGGGGCTTCCTCCGGGCACACACAGGGAACGTTTCCTATGTCTGTGGCATCGCTGGGCTTTTCTCCTGTGTCTCGGGCTAGCGGGGGGGCCAGGGAGAGACAGGGTGCGTCTCCACCCTTTCGGGAGGACCTGCGCTTACCACCTGGACCCGGGACCCAGCTGCGGGGTCCACTGTGAGGCAGGACAGCAGGAAGTCGGTGGGCACAGGGTGAGCAGCCATCCTGGTTGCCCGAGACTGTCCTGGTGTCGGCACTGAGGTCCCGTGTCCCAGGGCGGTTCTCCTTACGCAACCTGCCCTCGGGGGCGCCCCGCGTGCGGCAGCTGTCAGGTCCTCAGTGCAGGTTCATTCTGTACCAAGGCCAGTCTGCTCTAGAGCCATCCAGGACTCGAAGCCCATTTAAAAGAACAGTTTATAGAAACGATGAGAAATCTCATAACTTTCTAGATGGGAAAGTATGCATGATTTTATGACAACCGGTTAAACCAGTTGCCAGCTTTTGACTAGCCTAGAAGAGACGGGTCTAGAAGTGGTGTCCAGGGCCAGAGGCCCTCATGCATCTTGAGGGTGGCCTTGGGGAAAGCATGGAAGTCCAGGTGCTCTGGGCACGTGGGGTGTTCGGCAGCCACATTCACGCTTCTTTCTGTGGAAGGTTATTTCCGCCAATGGAATTTGACCCATTTTAAGCCTGATGCCGTGCTGGAAGATGGATGAAAGCCTGGGACGCTTTGCTCCTCTCACACCCCCCAGATTCATCCCAAGGCGGCAAGGCCCTGGGACACCGGGGGAGCGATTTGGGCCACGCCTTCACTCGCTCTCCTGTCACTTCAGCCAGCTCTGGGCTGGATGTTGGGCAGCACACACGTGGTGGCCGTGCGGGGTGGCTGAGCTCGGTTAGCTCCCTGGACCAAGAGTGGCCTGAAGCCAGCTGGAGGGGCCTGAGTGGGCCCCTGACTCTGCCACGCTCGCCTGCTGTCCGCGCCCGCGAGACGCGGGAATTAGGAATAAGCTGCAGCGACTGTTGGGACTTGTTGACGGCGGGGTCTTTGAGCCTCCGGGAGGTGCAGTGGTGACGCAGGTGAGCAGCCGACACAGCTCCGGGGGCAGATGTGCTGCTCTTCCGGCTGCACTCGGGCCCTCACACGGATCCGGGGAACTTAGCTCAGAGCCCTTCCAGCCCTGACTCGTGCACGCGGTGGTCCCTGCCCTGTGCGTGTTCTCCAGGCGCCTTCCCCACTGGAGGAGAAAGGTGCCTGCTGTCTTTGCCAGGACCGTGCATTCCTCCCGGAGCTGTACCCTCGGCACTGGGCTGCCTCGGACAGGAGTGATCACATCCCGACCTGCCCTCCCTTCTAGGAAACACTGATGGGGAAACAAAATGGCTGTCCCCGGTCTTGTCCAGCGTTCCGTCAGCAACGGAAAGCGCCCATCAAGTTTGCCCTCCGTAATCTTTAAAACTCCCGCCCAGTGGAATGACCACACCTCGTGGTCCGGCTGGACCGTGCCAGTTTGTGCCTGCTGCCCCATCAAAATTACCAACAAGCCCCTTTTCCCTCTCAGAAATGTCCAGTTTGAATGATGAATTCTGTGGTCATGTCACCACACAGCTGTTTCAGCATGACAGTCACAAGGATTATTCGAAAATGAGCACTTGGTGGCATTTTGGCTTAGGTATTTTTATCCTGTGTTAAGATGGATGCTTCTCAATATTTAAAAATGCATGAAAACCTGGAACTCATTATTTTCTCTGTCCAGGGTTTAAATGAGGAGAAAGCTCTTCATCCTGTAATAAACTGAGACAGGCTAAGGTACAAGAAGCGCTTCGTGCAGACTTTTGCCGGGGATTTGGGCAGTGTTCTCTGATCCCCTCCGCTCTTGGTTGATGAAGTATTTCAGTTGGAAATGTAAGCTTTCTACACCGATGATCTTTCAATGTGCAGCCAATTTGCAATGAATTATTTTATGAGTCATCTTTTCTATGTATGTGTCATCAAAAATCTAGCTGTCATAGACAGAGAAATGCTGTGAACTTATCATCTTTAGAGGTTTAGTACAAATTACTTCCTGAAAGAAGCCAGAGGGAGTAAAGTCACACTCCTCTTAGACAGAACCGCCCAGCCCCGAGCCCTGATGCACAGTTGTGCTCTTATCATCACCAAATCAATGCAGTTACTGCTTCTGCATTGTTAGTGGTGGAAACCAGCTCCCGCTTTTATCAACCACAGTAGGGCTCGTTCATTACAGAAAACTCTGTAGGTCCCAGTTTATTCTATGCTTTGGAGGAGGTTTAAACCGAAAGTCATCATTTGGAAATACCATGAATTAACTGATTTATTTGGAATCCTTGTTTTACGCATTTTTGTTGTGCAAGAAACTGCTAGGCGCTGGGATTTTACATTCCTGCCCTCTAGGATTTTACAATCTCACTGAATGAGGGAGACACAAAGATACATTTAAAAGCAGAGCAGGTGCTGTAATGGAGGGAAGGCTGAACTTGAACCAGGTGGGCACGTGGGGTCAAGGGCTTCCCAGGGGCTGGGCGTTGGAAGAACAACCAGAAGTCGGCAGTTGAAGATGCTCAGATGAGCTCAAAGTGCAGCATGTCAAGAGGTCCCCCTGGTCTACTGCGACAGCAGGAATAAGCCAAGGGAGCTACTAAACCATAGCCTTCAAAGGCAAAAACAAAACCCAGAAAGCTAGGATACAAAGAAACCTGAGTGAACTAAATTCAGAAAGCGATGAGCTCATTCTAGGGGAGAGAAGACCACCGCTGCTTTCCCACAGGCAGGAACCACGGCGGGGAGAGGAAGAAGGCGGCCTAGGGTTTAAGGACTGTTGGCAGCGGAGCCTGGCGCGAGGGTAGAGCCCAGAGGCAGGCTGCACAGAGCACTGAGTGCTGGAGATAGGACACTGGAGGGTGGGAGAGGGGGACAAGGACTGAGAGATGTCCTTCCAAGGAACTCCAGGCCTTTCTGAGCACACCTCAGCCCTCCGAAGGGTTGGGATGAGGCTGCATGGTGGAGAAAGGTCTGTGAATAGCATGCAGAAAGCCCGGAAAAGAAGTCTTCCGCGACTCACAACGGTATTGGGCTGTGAATCAGAGAGAGCTCCCCTGGTTCAGAAAACCGGCAGCTGTCTGCAGAGCATGAAGCGATCCTCAGGGTTGCACTGGGGCTTGGATCTGAGCCCTGCTGAAGAAAGGGCCCCAGTCCTGCCCTCAACATCACTGTAGTCAGTAGTGACTGAACTGACCGCCTCTGTGACAGAATCCACACCAACGTCAACGACAGATTTCATGGACTCAGCCGCCACATCAGCAGGCTGAGCGAAGAAGGGACCGTCTGCTTCCTAGGGTTGAATATCGTTTACTTCATCCTCCTCTACTCTTAAAATTTCCAGACACATGAAGGAACAAGAAGATGTCGCTCTTGGTCAAGAGAATAAAGAGTCGATAGGAGAAGATCCAGGTATGACTCATTTGTTGGGATTATTGGAAAAGGATATCTTAATAATTAGGATAAATACGTGAAAGGATTGAGTGGGAAAGGTGGAAAAGCATAAGCGAACAAGTGGAAAATTGTAGCAGAGAGATGGAAAGAGTAAAAAAGAACCAAATGGAAATGCTACAAGTTAAAGTAATGAGATCAGAAGTAAAGAATTCATTTGAGGAGCTTAATGATAGACTAGAGAGAGTAGAGGGAAGAATCAGTGAATTTCAAGTCAGCTCAATAGAAATGATCAAAAGTGAAACAAAAAGAACATATTGTAGGGCTTCCCTGGTGGCGCAGTGGTTAAGAATCCGCCTGCCAATGCAGGGGACACGGGTTCGAGCTCTGGCCCGGGAAGATCCCACATGCTGCGGAGCAACTAAGCCCATGTGCCACAACTACTGAGCCTGTGTGCCACAACTACTGAGCCTGTGCACCACAACTACTGAAGCCCGCGCACCTAGAGCCCGTGCTCCACAACAAGAGAAGCCACCGTGATGAGAAGCCTGTGCACCGCAACCAAGAGTAGCCCCCACTCGCCGCAGCTATAGAAAGCCTGCACACAGCAACGAAGACCCAACGCAGTCAAAAATAAAAAAATAAATTTATTTTAAAAAAGATTATATTTTAAAAAAGAGTGCAAAATGGAACAAGACATCCAGGATACATGGTGCAATTTCAAATAACTCTAACACAAGTATAATTGGAATCCTAGAAGGGAAAGAGAAAGAGAGTGAGGCAGAAGAAATATTTAAAGAAATAATGGCTGGGGTTTTTCCAAAATTGACAAAACATCAAAACATAGATCCAAGAAGCTTAGTGAACCTCAAGCAAGATAAATACAAATCTAGGCATATCATAATCAAATTGGGGGAAAACCAAAGATAAAGAGGAAATCTTAAAGGTATCCTCAGGGGAAAAAGACCCCTTACATCTAGGGGAATGATTATAAGAATGAAGTCTTACTTCTCATTAGGAGACCATAAAACAATGGAAGAACATCTTTAAAGTACTGAAAAGGAAAAAAAGACCAAACAAATCCTGTCAATTTAGACTTTTATATCGTTCAAAACTGTAGGTGAAACAGGAAGAATCTGTGTCTGGAAGACTCATACTCCAGAAATGCTAAAGGAAGTTCTTTAGCTTAAAGAAAAATGATATCGTATAGAAGCCAATATCTACAAAGGGGATAAAAGAACCAGAAATGGTAAATTTGCAAGTAAATATAAAAGATACACACACATAACATATATGAATTTTTGGATAAAAGCTATTGGATATTTGAAGCAAAATAATAAAAATGTATTTGTGGGGTTTTTAGCTTACGTGGAAGAAAACTACATGACAACAGGACCACAAAGAGTAGGTAGGAACACTAATTACACTGTTGTAACTTTTTGTCGATTTGTGAAGTTCTGTGATATTATTTGAAGGTAGACTGTGATAAATTAGACACATTATAATTTTAAAAATAGGCAAAAATAGGTATTACTGAAGGTCAATTCAGAGATAAAATGGAATGCTAAAAATGCTTCACTTATCCATAGGAAGGAAAGCAAGGAGGAAGAGAGGAAGAAAGATCAGATGGGTTGAATATAAAGCAAATATCAAGAAAGTAGAATTAAATCCATCCATATCAATAATTATATTAAATACAAATGGATTAAGCTCTTCAAATAAAAAGCAGAGATGTTCAATCTGAATAAAAATTAAAAAACAAGCTTCAACTATATTCTACTAAAGCCAACGCACATGAAATAGAAAGACATATATAGGTTGAAAGCAAAAGTATGGAAAATACACACAATGGAATCTCTAAATATAAGAAAACTGGTGTGACTATATTGACATTAATCAAAGTACACTTCAAGACAAATAGTGTTATTAGATATAGAGACGTTTTATAATGAGTAAATGGTCAATTCATTAAGATGACATAGAAATCTTTTTATGAACCTAATGTCAGAGCCTCAAATACATAAAGCAAAAATATGAAACTATTCAAGAGAAATGTACAAGTCCACAATCATTTTTAGAGATTTCAACTTTCCTCTCTCAGGAACTGATTATACAAACAGATTAAATATCAGTAAGGATATAGAAGATTTGAACAACACCATCAACCAACATAACCTAATTGATATTTATAGAATGATACACCTAAAAACCACTGAATACACATTATTTTCAAGTACACAGAGTATTTCCCAAGATGGATCGTGTGCTGAGCCATAAAGTAAGTCTCAACAAATGTCAAAGGATCAAAATCACACAGAGAAAGATATTAAAAGAAGAGAAAACTACAGATGATTATCTCAGAAATACAGAAAGAAAATTTCTAGACAAATCAAATCCAACAATATAAAAAAATAATAATACATCACGATCAAGGGAGATTTATTCCAGAAATGCAGGGCTGGTTACATCTGGAAATTAATCAGTACAACTTACCACGTTAACAAGGAAGAGAAAAGCTATATGATAGTCTCAAAAGTAAAAGCACTTGACAAAAGCCAACATCATGATAGAGACCTACAGCTAACACCATACTGAATGAGGAAGAATGAATGCTTTCTACTTCAGATCTGGAATTCCACAAGGATGTCTGCTTTTACCTCTTCTGTGCAACATTGCCCTGGAGGGCCTAGCTCGTGCGATAAAGCAAGAAAAAGGAATAAAAGGCATCCAGGTTACGTGATCATCTTTGTAGAAAATTTGGTGGAATCTACGAAAAAGCTACTAAGACGAATGAGTGTGGAAATGCTGTGGAATGCAGAGTAAATATACAAATATACGAAGTCAGGTACTGGAATTATAAAAATATCGTTTGTAATAGCATCAAATATTATGAAACAACTAGACATAATCTAACAAAAATATGTGTAAGGCTTTAAACGTTGAAAATTTTGAAACATTGAGAGCAATTAAAGAAGACCTACGTTCGTGGAGATACACACTGTGATCGTGTGTGGGGGACTCGGCAGTGCTAGGGTGGCAGTTTCCCCCAAACTGTCCTATAGACGTGACACCTCCGTTTACAGAGGGAAACCGAGGCTGAAACAGACAGAGTGAAATGTTCACTTTCAGATGCTTAATTGGTGGAATTCTTGTTCGACTTTTTCATGTTTGTTTTTTAAGCCAAAAAGAAGGTCCCCAAGTTGCCTTCTTGGAAGCCAGTTGAGCACAGTTCTGCGTTTTCCGTCAGCCAGCCTGCAGGACGGGCCTGCTTTCTCTGTGGCACTGCCTGAAGCCAGGCCTGGGGCCACATCCAGCTCTGCTTCTACTCACCAGAGATCCTGTCTCCTTACCCACAAAATGAGGAGTCTGCAGACACCAAAATGTCATGTCTGTTGAGAGGGTCAAAAAGAAGTAAAAACACATGAAGCCAAAGAATGGCCTGGCGCTGGCACTCAGAACACACCGCCCACGTGGGACGGTTGTCCTGAGGTCCTCCGGGTGGACGCGGCAGGCAGCTGACCTGCAACCCCACGCCTCGTGCTCACCCGGGCTGGACAGAAGAGCGGACTGCAGCTCTGCCTCAGTCCATTCCCTTTACCTCTGCTTGCGGGCATGAGGGTGTGGGGTGCAGCTGCCGCAAAGGACAAAGCGCAAAGCGGGAGGAGCGCCCAGTGACGCAGAGGTGATGCAGCAAGAAGGCAGTGCCACGGGGAGACGAGAACCAACGCGCGCGTCCTGTCGTCAGCCGTCTCTGTAGACTAGTTCCAAGCTACGTAATGGAGCATCGTTTGCAGATATCCGTAACTTAACATCCACGCTTTGTGCTGCTGTGAACTTTCTGCAAACTTCATTGATCCCGTGGTTTAGAACTTAACACCTCTTCAGCCTCAGATTTTGTGAACCCTAGAAACTGGGGACTGATTTTTCTAACAGATAGCTCTGTATCTGAGCAGCAGATAGCGTAGCTGTCGTGGTCAAAGGTAGACCAGTGTGGGGCTCCTCTGAATGCTGAAATGTTTTCGTCCTGGGGACAGTGCTGTCAGTAAGAATGACACCTCCGATCTGCTGCCCCTGAACGTGGGCGGGTAGCTGAGAGCCTGACCAGGACTGAGCACTGACGGCTTCCCACTGTGTGGAGACAGACCGGCTTTTGCCAGAATCACCCTCTACGGCCCGAGCCCAACGAGGCAGAGCAGTCTAACCCCAACTCTCCATTAATGAGCCGGACGTGAGGGTTGCCGAGACCCACCCCCAGCCCCCCAATCTTGCCGCCTCCAACGGCATCACGGGGCCGTCTCATTAGGAAGCCTGTGGACAGCCCCACCGCCATGTGCTCTGTCACGCCGGCAGCAAGTGTGTCTTGATCAATGTGCTTGTCAACGCTGCCTTCGGGCTGTGAGACAAACCGGAGGAAATGTTTGCTCTGTGGTCAAAAGGTGGCTCAATTGGGGTTTCCTAATTTGTTCTGGATCCTCGGCACAAGAGAATATGTGATGAGCACGAGTGACTAATGTATAGACAAAAGTCCCATCCACTCAGTGTTCGCTGGCAAGTGGGACTCGGAGGGCCTGCCGTCGGAACTCATAATTGTGCAGTCTGGGACTGGGCAGGTGTATCTCCATGAGAGGAAGGGGCCCTGACTTTCAGCTGTAGTACCCAGGCCCTGGCACGGCTGGGAGCCACGCAGGCAGGGGATGTGATGCAAGTTGTGGCTCTAGGAAGGGTGTCACCTGGCTCCAGGAAGCTGCCCTGATTTCCCCAGCTGATTACGGTCACTTCCTTCCAAACTCCGTATCCCCAAACCTCTTTGATATGCTTTCCATTATAGTTACTGATGTCTGTGACTTAACTCCCGTTTCAGTCTGCAGGCTGTTTGAGGACAGGTCCATGTTGGAGGCATTCTTCCCCTGGAGAACGTAGAATGTGGTCCAGAGCTCAGCACACAGCAGCACTAGTGGCTGTGATGCTGCTGGTGGTGGCGACGCTTGGTAGCAATGATGCTGATGCTACCATTTATCCAGTGCCCTCCTCTGAGCCATGTGCTGAGCTAGGTACCTGTACTCTCCCTAATACAACTGCTTCAAGAAAAAAAGGATTCCCCCGCCCCGCCCAGTTTTGTGGGGGCAAAAGTGGAGCTCAGAGAGGTTAGAAAGTTCTGAAGGTCACACAGAGCTGTGCTGACGGCACTGGGCCAGTCTCCCAACCGAGCCTCCTGTCCCCTGGGTTTACTCAGCAGACCCTTGTGGGATGTGGAGGGAGTGGATCTGCGCCGTCTCGTGTGGAACACCATGGGCTGAGGAATGTCGTCCCAGGGTACATTCCAGGAAGGTTGGCAGCAGTTCTCAGCTGCTTCACACATGCGACGCAGACCACACCAGCGACACCCAAACTAGACTGGGATGACACACAGTATGAAGGGTTAACAAGCCAGAAGTGGCTGTACCAGCCAGTCCTCATGCTTTCCACAGGTTGCTAATCTCCAGATTTGGGCAACTGCAGTCATAGCACTTACTCGGCATTATCTTAGGAAATTGGACATCGTAGGTTTGTTGGACTGAGGTTTAAAACGTCTTCGGAATAGGGGGTTGAAAATGGTTGTAGAATTTTAGACCCAGAGGTGGGACAGAGTCCACTTGGATGGCTCCCTCAGGGCCGGTGCTCAGGTCCCCACTGCTCTAAAGGAAATGCGGGTGTGACACGGGCGAGTGAGTGACAGCCACTAGCTGTTAGTAGGCTAGCGGTAAGCCACTAGTAAGTAGGAGCTACTAGCGCTTCTGTGCCAGGTGCTACGCCCATCATCCCCATTTTACAGGTGACTTAGAGGCTAAATAACTCGTCAAGGCAAAGGTCACTAAGCAGCAGAGGTGTGAGACCCAAGCCCGGCAGCCTTGCCCAGAGGCCAGCTCCCTCTACGTGCTCACTGCGTCCAGATAGGAAGCCTCAAAGAGGCAGCGACCGAGAGGATACCCTCCTCGCTGCTCCCCCCCACCCCCCGCCCCCAGGCTCTGGGTGACCTGGGCACCCTCACCCGGGGCCGCGCTAAGCTCTCCCACTCTCAGAGGACCTGGGGTCACCTGTGAAAACTGAAGGTTTTTTTTTTATTATTACTTTTACAGTCTGCCTACTGAAATATTCCTTTTCCCTCTTCACCTTAATTTGGCTCAGAGCATAAAAGACCTCACGCAGATTGTTTACCCTGGTCCACTGCACGGATCACACGCAGTACTGATTGTCTGCGCTGTGTGCAGCCTGCTGTGTCCGCCCCCCGAGCTCTCCACTCGACTCTAATGAAAGGCCCTTGGAGTAGAAGGTGCATTCCAGCAAAGAGGGTCGGTGCTCGTGGCACCGTAATGAGGCTCCCGGAGGCCGTCCCAGCCTCCAGCGCTGGGGCCCGACCAGGTGTTCAGAGACAGCCTTTCTCCACGGAAGTTCAGGCTGAACTTAAGATTGACACTTACACCCAATTTGTGCAAGACTGCTGGAGGGGCTACTTCTTGTGGAGGCATCCCCTCTCTTTCTCTCTCTCTCTCTCATGAATCTTACTTTTTCTCTTCTAAAGGAAAAGCAGTTGATTTCAGCCAGCACTTGAACAAAATTATACAATTTGGATGACAACTAAAATCACATCATTTAGAACTAAAAACAATCTTGGAGATAATGGCCAGTCTCCTCTGACAGGAGAAAACCGAGTGTCAAGAGGTCAGGTGACCTGCCCACGCTCATATGTGAGAACGGAAAGTAGCACCCTGTCAACCCCAGCTTCCTGCTTCAGGCTGGCTACGTGAAAATCTGTCCTGCAAGGCTGAGCGCAGATATTTTTAAAATAGACAGATTTGGGGGTCTGAGCCACTGTCTTAAATTCAGTGATGGCTGCACATCTTAACTAGATCCCCAAGTGTGTACCCACTGACTAAACACTGATTTGTGCCCCAAGGGAGGTGCATGTAGAAAATATGAACGGGCAAGATTTTAAAAGTTTATGGTCCCTGCACCCGGAGAAGAACCATGAAAGCAGCCCTGAGTCATCTCCGAGTGGGAAATTACTGTTTGTCCATGAAATTCTGACGGTGCCGTCGTCAGAGGCAGAACATTGAGATTTCTAACGTTTTTATAGCTGTCCCAGACGTGAGGAAACTGGGCCTTGTTGTGTCTAGTGGGCAAAACAAAGTGTGATGAGATCATGTCCGGGGAACGTTTACTAAATGAGTGAGGAGGCAAAGTGGGTGGAGGCTGAGGAAAAGGCCATGGATTCGACATCATCTGTAAAACAAGAGGCCCTGGCACCTTCACCGGCCAGAATATCGCTGTAAAAAGGCTTGGATGGATGTAAAAGGGATTTAAGTGATCAGTAAAGACAGGAGCTGGAGTGAAATAAAAACCATCAGACAAAGGAGAGAGTCCGTCGCGGGGGAAGCTACTCTGTGGAGTTACCGTACACACCAGTGCGTGGCTATGTCGAAGGAAGACAGCTGTACTATAAAATAAAAACTAGTAAGAGGAGAAATGGAGCCCTCACACGCTGCCGGCACGGTGATAGTGGTGCAGCCTCGCGGGAACACGTTTTGGCGGCTCCCGGACAGTTCATGCAGAGCTGGCCGCTGCCCAGCACCCCACTCCCAGGCACGTGCCCGGGAGACGTGAAAACAGGTCCACACAGAGACTTGTACACGAAGGTTCACAGCAGCGTCATTCATAATGTCCCCCAAATGGAAACCACCCAGATGTTCACCAGCTGAGGAATGAAGAAACCAAAATGTGCTCTGTCCTTAATCAATAATTTTCAGTCATCAAAAGGAATTTGGCACCAACGTACTACAACACGGACGCACCTTGGAATAACCATGCTCGTCGAAAGAAGCCAGACACAAAGGCCCCATTGTGATTCTGCTTACGTGAAATGCCCCCAAATAGGCAAAGTCATGGAGAAGGAGGTAGATGAGCAGTTGCCTGGGGCCGGGGGAGGAGGAATGGGGTGATAGAGGGTTCCGTTCCAGGCGATGTTTGCACCGCTCTGCGGATCTGCTAAAAACACTGAATGGGGTGAATCTCGTGGCGTGTGAACTGTATTTCAGTAAAGCTGTTATGAAAAAAACACCGTGGGAGGAATGTGGACGTGGGAGCCGGCCCACCCGTGAATTAATCCGTGGTGCCTGTTTGGGGTGCGCGTTCCGGGTGCCTGGTGCTGTTGAGCGCCCGGAGGTCCAGACCCGGTGCCACTTCAGGGCCTGCCCGTCGATGGGCGCTCACCTGCTGTTTGTCCCCCGGCCCCTGCAGGGTGAGGACCCCCCGGCCGACAGCGTGCTGACCTTCGTGGCCCGGACGTCCGCCCTGACCTATGCCCCCGCGTCCCGGGCCGATTTCCCCGGGGACCGCCCGCTGCGCACGCTCCGCAGGCTCCAGCCCGACGAGCTCAGCCCCAAGGTGGCCGGCGGTGCGGACAGGCAGAGTCTGGTCGCCGCACTGGGTGCCTACGCGGCCCGGAAGCCCCCCGCGCCCCCCAGGGACGGCGACCCCGCAACCCGCAAGCTCGTGCGCGCACCCTGGCGAGAGCCCAGGGTCCTTTCGGCACCGGCTGCCCCCCAGAAATGGCCCTCGCCTCCGGACCCCAGGGACGCCCTGGGCACGGACGACGGTAAGTACCCTTCGCGTGCTTGTCGTCGGCTTGTTTCTGCCTCTCAGGCAGCTGCCCGGGCCGGGCCTCCGAGGCTCTCTCCACGTGCGTACCAGGCTCCGCCATAGAGCGGACAGATGCCGAGGGGTGGGAGGGGCCGTCCGTCCTGGTCCTGCTCCTGGGTCGCGGGGACTCGGGCGGCCAGTGCCTGCGGCGGAGGGACCTTCGGATCTCCTGGGGGAGACGCCCTCCGCGTTCAGTTCTCGCTGCCCCGACAGTCTCGCTATTTCATGACTTTATTGGTGGAGATGATGAGGGAATACGACCCACAGGCCAAAGCTGGCCCCGCCCAGCGTTTGGTAAATTGAATATAAACGACTTCGGAGTCCACTGCCCTTTCCTTTTGTCTCCGCCTCTCCACTCCTGTGGTCAGACTCGTGCCCAGCTCCTTAGTTTATGGGTGTTCGCTGGCCCCCATGAGACCGGCCTGAAACGAACGCTGCCCCCAGTGCCGTGAGTGTACTTGGGCCCTTGAAGTGACCAGCCCTCGAGGCCGCCACTTCGGCCCTTGATGTGAGTCACCCCGGCTGTGGTCGCCCCACGGGAGGAGGGCTGTTGGCCGGTCCTAGCCTCTGTGAGATGCCCAAGGGCCTCATCTGTTTTCTAACAGCCTTTCCCTAAGACCGTAAAATATAAAGTGCGATTTTGATAAAATATGACTTCTCCTTTGAAGATATACAAATAATAACATGAAGCAGGTAACAGAGTAAAAAAATATCGAGTGTCCGTTCCCATTCGCGCTCCCTGTCTGTAAGTGGAGGCTTGATCGGGGCCGCTCTGGTGGGGCTCTTCGGGGAACACCCTCTGAAGATGCTCTCTCCGCTCTCCAGTGACCCTTATTAGCGGCATCATTTGGTTGGCGTTTTCTCCTGGGCTACGTTGCAATGTGGGTTATCTTTTTATATATATTGTCTTCCCAGCTGCGCTATATGCTTTAAAGAGTCATGTAAAATGTTAGTCTCAGAGCAAACAGAGAGACTTGTAGGATGAACGCCCACACATGCATTGCTGGGTTCCTCTCGCTACTTCTGTGACCCCCTCCTCCCCTACGCTGACAGATTCAATCGGATGCTGTCAGGTTTCACCTGTCACACTTCAGTATTGCACTGCCAGAGATACAACTCATGAATAAACCTAACCAAACAGCTTTATCCCATGTTAAACTTCATACTAATGTCTTCATATCACCAAGTATCTAATCTGTGTTTAAATTTCTCACTTGTAAATTTTCTTTACAGTCGGTTCTTTGAAGGCAGTATCCGAAGACGGTCCACTGAATCGGTGGACGTACCTGTTAAGCACCTTTTAAACTACAAAAGCTTTCTCCTCCCTCTTTTATTCCCTTGTATCATTTTTTTAAAAAAAATATTGTTTCAGGTGTACAACGTTTTAGTTTGACATCTGTATACACTACAGAGTGATCACCATCAAAGGTCTAATTACCATCCATCTCCATACAGCTGACCTCTTCACCCATCTTGCCCCCATCAACCCCTTCCTCTCTGGTAATCACTAATCTGTTCCCTGTATCAATGAGGTTTTGCTTTATGTTGTTTCTCTATTTTAGATTCCACATATGAGTGAAATCATACAGTATTTGTCTTTCTCTGTCCAACTTATTTCACTAGCTTAATACCCTCTAGGTCCATCCATGTTGTAGCAAATGGCAGAATTTCATTCTTTTTCATGACTGAGTAATATTCCACTGTGTATATGTATGTACCACATCTTTTTTTTTTAAAGATTTTTTTTTTGATGTGGACCTTTTTTTTTAAGTCTTTACTGAATTTGCTACAATATTGCTTCTGTTTTATGTTTCGGTTCTTTGGCCCTGAGGCATGTGGGATCTTAGTTCCCCTACCAGGGATCAAACCTGCGCCCCCTGCATTGGAAGGTGAAGTCTTCACCACCGGACCGCTAGGGAAGTCTCACCACATCTTCTTTATCCATTCGTCTGTTGATGGATACTTAGGATGCTTCCATATCTTCTTGGCTATTGCAATGAATATGGGGGTGCATATATCTTTTTGAATTAGTGTTTTTGTTTTCTTTGGATAAGTACACAAGAGTGGAATTGCTGGATCATATGGTAGTTCTTATAATTTCTGTCCCTTTGTTAAGTTCCGGCTGTGTTCATCCATGCTTCTTCTGGGTTCAGTGAGCTTCTTTATGACCATTATTTTAAACTCTTTATCAGCTGAGTTGCTTTTCTCTCTTTCATTTAGTTCTTTTTCAGAGGTTTATGTCTCGTCCTTTGGATTGGAACATGTTCCTTTGTCTCCTTATTTTGCCTGATTCTCTGTCTGTTTCTCTGCGTTAGGTGTATCAGCTGCCTCTCCCAGTCTTGAGGAGTGGCTTTTGTAGGAGACATGCTGTGGGGCTCAGAGGTGCAATCCCACCGGCCACCGGAGCCCGGGGCTCAAGGGGTGTGCCCGTGTGGGGCACCTGCCCTCCTGTTGCGGTGAGGTCAGTGTCGCGGAGGGGCGCTGGCGGGTGGGGTTATCGCCTGACTGGTCGTGAGCCCTGCTGAGGTGCAGGGGTGGCAGCGCTCTCGGTAGGGGGCTAACAGGTTAGGTGGCGATTTCCACAGTGGCGCCTGCAGTGTCTCAGTCCTTGGGGAGCATCCCAAGTGGTCCCTGCTTCTCCAGCAGGTGCTTCAAGACGAGTAAGTGGGTCCCCTGCCTCTGTGATGCAGGTGCCTTGCAATCAGGCACGTCTGCGCTGGCTTTGAGTCAAGTGAGCCTGCACGAGGGCCCTTTAAGAGCGAATTTCCCATTCTCTGTAGCTCTGTAGTTTTCTTAGATGTATCTCCTGTTGATTTTCAAAGCCAGGTGTTTTGGGGGCTCATCTCTCCTGTGCAGGATCTAGGGGTTGGAGAGCCTCCTTTGGAGCTCGAATCCCTCGCTCCTCAGAGGAGAGATTCATCCCTTTGTGATCCTTGGCGGTTTGTGGATCGCCGTGGCTGTGGGTTTTCTCTTGGCGAGACCAGCTCTCTGCCTTCCTGCCTGTTGATGCTGTCCTGTACTTTCCTGGTTGCACCCCAAGGAGGACGTGTACTTGTTCCTCTGTTCCACACGCCCTGTGAGCTAGGAGCTCGGAGATGTGACCAGCGTGTCCAGCGTTCAGCAAGAAGCCTTCAGGGGGACAGCGACCTTCTGTGAGGGGGACGCTGCCTCCCTGTGTCTCATCAGCGTCCAGCAGCCCCGGCCACGTAACCTTTCTGGCACATTTCACCTTGACTGTTTGGAAAGTGCTCGATCCCCCAACAAGAGGAGCTCACCTCACCCTACCCCACCTCGAGGGAAGCCCTCGCAGGGCTGTACTTTTCTCTGGAGCATGTCTCACAGTCTGACTCACGCATTTGCATGTATTGGATAAATGTTTGTCTCCGCTTGTAGACCGTCAGCTTACGGAAGCCAGCAAACTGTGCTGCTTTTCTCACATTTGCACCCAGGACTCAGCATGTGCCTTGCAGGGTGTTTGCTGAGTGGATGAATGGTGTCATTTGCTCTTCACGTCAACCATGAAAGATGGTGTTATTGTCAGCCTCGTTTTCCTGATGAGGAAACTGCAGCTTGAGATAGCAGGTGATAGCACTTGTCCCAAAGTCAGGTCACTTAAGGCAAAGTGGATGGAAGCTTTTAAGAACCGTCTAAAATGCAGATTTAAACACAATTTGCTTTATTTCTTGGGCTCATTGGTCCTGGACTCTAACGTTTTAAATGCCATTCAGCTCCAAAGTCTAGCTTTCTCTGACTATTGTGTGCAAAGTTGTGTGCTGAGACTTTAGGGTGAGCAGAGGAGTAGAGAAGGGTCACCTGGGGGCAGGGGTGTCAGCCAGGGCTGGAAGGAGGAAGGGTTCTCTTCTTACATAGTGAAAAAGGACAAGGCAAGAAAAGACCAACCTTCTTCTAAAGCCCCAGAGCTTCCCGGGGTTACCTGTCCAGACCAGTCACAGGCAGGCCATTCCACACCACTCACCCCTGGAAAACTTCCCCTGCCGTTCGGTCTAATATCCTTCAGAAGCTCGGGGAGCGTTCAGGTAGATTCAGTGAGCCATGAGCACAGGATCCCTAGGAAGGCGCAAGACACAGCAGCCCTGTCCTCAAAACCCAGTTTCACCTTGAAAGCACCAGCGAGAAAGTCAGAAGGGAGGCCCAGAGGGCCAGGGTGTGTGACCTCCCCGGGGGCGCAGCCCTGGAGAGCTGGCTGTGCCGGGCACCCAACGGGTGTAGCGCGGAAGACAGAGACGTGGGTGACTCAGATAGTGGCTGCCCTTCTGCAGGACAGTCGAGACCAATTTGTAGCCCTCAGGGCTCATGAAAACCCACCCATCCCTGCTCCCGAATCAGTAAATCAGGCCACTGGCTTCATGTGCATGGCAAATGTTCATTTGGTAAAAACTTAGAAAGGAGACCCTCTTCCTTCATTTATTCATTATTTACACCGTGTCACCTTTGAAAAAGCTTTAGTTCACATAAAATTAAAAGACCAGTGTGCAGTAGGATAATGGCAAGGGCAAACGGCAAAGTGTGAAGTGTGGGGTTCAGACACGGCTGGTCCAGCTTCTCCTGTTTCGGACACGGTGTCTCGGGTTGCGGCCCAGCTGGCAACGCCCCTCGTTGGAGTGTTGTTCTGTATTCTGTGATCGGTCCTCTATGGAAACCGGAATGTGTAAAGGATTATTTGTTGTGCTTTTTATCAGTTGTGGAAGTAGTAAATGGTTACCATGCAATCCCAGAATAACAGATGTGTAGAAAGAAGAAAACAAGTCACCCTGGATCTCATCACCACCAGGCAGGTGCTGGGAGCGCTGGGGTGCCTTTTGGCGCTCCGTGTGCGTTTGTGAGGCCTGGCACCGCACGGCTGACCCGGGTGTGGGGCCATGCGCAGCTGCTGCTTCTCCTCTGCACGTCCCTGCAGTGCATTCGCCAGGGCTCGTTCTTCCTCCATCGCTGGGTTAAAATTCAGGCAAGTCCCATGAACTCCAGTCGCTCTTAGGTGATAAAAAGCGCGAGGCCACTTTTGTATGTATTTGTTTTAAAAATTGTGGCAAATCCACATTGGTTTGGCTCTGATCATAGATTGAGTTCCTGTCTGCAGAACTGCAGCATGAAGCGTGCACACCTGGGCACCGACCATCCAACCTTTGCCGCGGGGAGGGAGCTCGGCAGTTCTCACATTCAAAGGGCGTTTCCATGAACGGGATCCAAATGCCTTGCTGATTCAGCCCATTTAGCTAATGTAGACGGATTTCAGGGGCTGCCCCGGTAGCCCTTCCTGGGAAGTTCCCTACTGTGGGGTCTGCATCTGCCACCCAGCACGTGTCTAGGCTACCCCCCTGAGTGTGGTAACGGTGAGGCTGAGGGTGATGAGTGGCGATGGTGGTGACTATGGTGGTGATGTGTGTGTTTGTACGTGCCTAAACTGTGTACTTTCACGTACACGCGGTGATAAAGGCACTTCGGAGCGAACACTGTTGTGTGTGACTCACATCCTCTTTGTGGAAGCAGATTTGTGGGAGGTTAACTGTACACCGTTGCTTATTCTCGAAAGCTTGTAGCCTTTGTCTGGGGGACCCTATTAAGACATATAATTTCTGTAGGTCAGGCCTGCAGCGGTTGTTCATGGGAGCTGATCTCCTACTCCAGGCCTTACGTATTTGATGTCCTGACATTTCACGTAATTGCTCTGCTAGAGCCCACTTGGCACATTGAAAGCTACTTAGAATGTCATTATAAGCCGGCCGGATCTCGGAATTACATGGTGCGGCAGCCGGAACAGAGCGTCTCGCTTTGATGCGTGTGGTATTTGATTGTGCTCTGCGCCACGGTCCCTCCAGTCCACCAGGGCTGGCTACACTCTTTAAAGAGGGTCTCCTCATTTCTCCTCATCTTCGGAGGACTGACAGTGGTGCCTCCGAGCTGACTCACTGTGGTCAGCCGCACTTACGCGGGGGGTGATCGCTGACACGAGTTAATTGCCCTCCCCCTAAGTGGTCAGCCGCTTAGTATCTACCATTGTACACCTGTGGGGTTTTTAGTTATTTTTCACTAATGGTAATCTGAAAAGTTTCTTTTTTGGATGAGAGGAGACAATTTTAGGAATTATATTTTATTGTACCGTTTTGAAGATGGATGTTTCTTATTATAGTTAGAGAGGCCCACGGAAAGTCTCTCCCGTTCTCTGGTCTTTATCTTAAAGAACGTGAGTGTTTTCACGCTGCAGGTCTATTTCTGCTCTTCCCTCCAAATGAGGAGAATAGAGCTGAGGGAAGTTAAGGGAAAGGACATGAGGTAACTGTAGGGAGGGTTTCTCTGAGTTATTAAATGTCAGCACAGATTATTGGAGGAGGGGCACAACTTCCCCTTAGCTATTTGGTTATTAGATGTGGTAGACAGTCTAAACATTTGATTTCGTTTTCTCAATAACCCCTTCAAGTGGGAGTTACTGACCCATCTACACAGACAGACCCCGAGACTGGAGCCTGGGTGTGGCTGGCTGCAGAGCGTACTTTGTCCAGATCGTGACCCCCTGTTTGTGGTGGGTCTTTTAGGATTTCTGGTCTGACTTGCCCTGTGTTTGACCAACATCCTTCCTGCCCTGGGTTGCCTAAAACAAAACATCGCCCGGTGGGATGCTTTGAGGGGCTGCCGAGCACCTCCACCCCTGCCCAGGCTCCCCCAACGTTGGGAGCTGACCTCACACAGCTCCTCCAGCTTTGCTGTCTGTTGTCACCCACCTGGGCTCTGTTCCGTCCCCTGAACCTCACATCCGGTCCATCTGGACCTGCCATAGAAACACATAGGCTCCCGCCAGCTCTGCCTGCTGCACCGCCATCCCCAGCTGGGTTCCTGCAGGGGCCTCCCGGCTCTGACCTTGTCTCAAGCCTGCAGGCCTCTTAAAATTGTAAACCAGATGACGACTCACTGCTCAAAACCCAGCAAGGGCTTCTCATCCCACTCAGCAAAAATCCAGGTCCTTTTCATGGTCTGAGACCCTGTAAAGTGCCCCCGACTTTCACACCCTGCTTGTTGCTCCAGGTCACCCACTCTGGCCGCCTTCCTGTCCTTCCAGTGCTCCTGCCCCAGGGCCTTTGCACTTGCTGTGTCCTCTGCCCGCAGAGCGTTTCCTTAAGATAGTCCCTGGGCTCAGGACTTCCCTTCTTTGGGTCTCTGAGCTTTTCTCCGACAATCCTGTCTAACACAGCATCGTCCCTCCCCACTGCCCCATCCTCCACGCTCTGCATTATTGTTCCCACAGCCCCATCACCACCAGACATTGTATGTTTGTTTTTAATTGTTTATTTTCTGTTTCTTCTACTATAGATGAACGTTCCATGGAAGCAAGTGCTTTGCTAACTGCATTATTCCTGCACCTTGACAGGTAGCTGAGCACAGAAAATGTGCAGGGAACATTTGTGGAAGGAAGGAAAGAACGAAGGGTGGGAGGAGAGTTCCTGCTCTTGATGAGCTCTGCCGTTTAGGTTTGAGACCCTCTGGGAGGCCTGAATCCCTCACTGATTATCCACCTCCCTCATGACCTGGAATGTGTGTCTCCCACCCAGGCAGCCTGAGAGCAGCTGTGGGGAGGGACGTGTGTGGGCAAAAAGGTCACAGGGCGGTGACAGACCCTGGCCCCCTGCACAGAGGACAGCACCAGGGCGTCAGCAGATGCGGACCCGGCCACCCACAGGCCAGGCCGTGCCCAGGAGAGTCTGCCTGCTTCAGCCACAGTTCAGTCCGCGGCGACTTGCTACCCAGGGTCTGAACTGTCACCCTGACACCCGTGTGCCCCCATTCGCATGACGGTTCTAGCACGGTAACCCCACTGGTCCTGTTCCTAAATCTGGAATCGGAGAGAAAGTGGACTCTTAGAAGGACATGTTCTGGACCCCTTGAAACCGGCCAACAGTGCGATTCAGGGGCTTAACTGCAAGGTGGTGAAACATCCTCGCAGGGCACAGTCGGGGCAGGGAGTCCACCTCTTGGACCCTTGTTAGGAGGGACACAGCTCTGCGTTGAGGGTGGTCCAGCGGAGAACAGGAGCAGATCCTCGGTGAACCAAGGCCCTGGGGAATGGAACGTTCTCCCCAGCTGAATTTCCTGGTTAAGTTTGCGTTCCGCAGAAACACATTTTGGATTCAACACTTGTTAAAAAACGTCTCGTAAATGTACTGATCCATTTCCATTGCCTTAGTCGGTGTCCTGGGACGCCATGGTGGGTTCTGCCATGCTGTGGCCCCTGGCAGGGACCACGCCTGCAGGGGCCAAGCCTCGGCGTCTAGTTTCAGGGCCATTGCGTTTCCTCACCTTTTAGGCCATGGCTGCGACAGTACAGACCCCTGAAAGTTGATGTGTTTTTAATGCTAGAGGCTTAATAAACAGCTAGGTGTTGTTTTCCTTACTGTTTACTCTACCTTAGTTTTTCTCTTTTCTACGAAGCAACATGTATGTGCCCTTTGTCAGCCCAGAAAAGCAGGAATTCTGACGCCGTGTGTGGTTGGGATCCCTCAAACCTTCAGCCTCCTGCCCTGTTCTGTGTCAGGCACGCTTCTCTGTGTTTTTACAATGTTTCTGTTTATGAGGAAGTGAGAAATATTTTTCCAGGTTCACTGCTGGAAGTTATTTATAAGGCAAGCGTTTGGTCCCTAAACGTGTCTACGGGGCTGTGGGG
>NW_020173973.1:72707-90317 GCF_003031525.2 Neophocaena asiaeorientalis asiaeorientalis | reverse complement strand
GCCCTCCCCAGGGGCTCAGGTCGGGGTCAAGGACCACGGAGGCAGCAGCCACAGGGAAGTCATCCGTCTGCATTTCCTTCCACGGGAAGCTGTTTCGAAGTGCAGGTTTTATTACCGTTCAGGTGTGGTGAGACCAACAGATCAGGAGAGGGTTATCGTGAAAAAGGTTGTTTCCCAGAGGCGGGGGCCACCCGGGGAAGCACCAGGCTGGTGACGGGGCAGAGGGAGGGGAGCTGTAGGCAGGGCCTTTCTGTGGGTTTGCAGGAAGGAGCAGGCGAGGCAGCACCGGCTGGTGTGAATAATGTCAGCGGCTCTGGGGCAGAGGGGCAGCCCCTAGTTGTTGGGACCCGGTCCTGGGGTGTGCAGGGCAGGGGGCCAGTCCCCTGGGGGCGGGGCGGGGCTCTGGGTTGGTTGGTTGGCATTTGGAAGCAGCGTCTGCTGTCTGTACATGTGGGCGGCCCCGGGAACACGAGTCTCTCCGGGACCGGCAAGGCCCAGAGGTCAGAGCCTCAGGAGCTCCTGGTTGACACAGAATCAAGGCCGGGGCTGTCACCACCCTGCGGCAAACCTTGTGGGGGACTCGGGGCCACCCCACTGCTCTCCAGCCGGCAGAGCTTTTCCTAGCATCTCCTGCACTGCAGGTCCAGGGTGAGGGACCATCGTAACTCTTTTCTTTTCAATAATGTGAAAATGTCTTCCTTCCACTCTCTCGTTTGAAGGATCTTTTCACTGTGTGATCTAGACTTCTGGATTAGACACCTTCTCTTTTAGTGGTTCAAATGCATCCCTCATATGTAAATGATCCAGCGTGTACTTGTGTATCATGTCACGTATGTCATGCTTACAGGGTACTGGGTGTGTCCTGGGGCACCGCCGTCCTGGCCCCGCCTCTGGCCGATTTAACGTCTCCTCTACCTCGGTTTTCTGTGCGGCCTTGTGAACTCGGCTGGGAGCGGCCGTCGTGTGGCTCTCCGAGTGCCTCGAATCTCTGAGTTAATGCTCTTCACCGATTTCGGGGCATTTGTGGAGGTTGTTTTCTTTTCTTTGTCCCCTTCTCTCTCTCCTTTCCCTCTCAGATCCAGTCACACTCGTGACGCCTGAAGCTGTGCCACGTTGCCGAGGTGTGGCCAGTCCTTTCTCCCTGTTCCACGGATGAGAATCGTTTCCATCGTTTGTCCTCAAATTCACCAGCTCTTTGTTCTCCATCATCCAATCTGCGGTTAAGCCCATCCAGTGAGCTTTTAAATTTCAAATACTGAACTCTTCACTTGCAGAATTCCATGTGGCCCTTTTTGCTCCCGTCCCTCTGCTGCGCTCACCGTTGCCACCCATCTGCATCCTTGTGTCCTCGTTCTAACGCTGTCCCTTGTCTCGGTTTGTCTGTTTCGTGTGTGCCGTCTAGGGGCACGTGTTCAGGCTCTGCTGAAGGACCTGCGGGAGCGCCCGGGCAGCGTGGAGGGTCTGAGCGCCCTCGATGTGGCCGAGGCAGCCCGTGCGATAGCGAGCGCGATGCCAGGCGGGCGCGCGGAAGGGGAGCAGCAGGACGGCGCCGGGAGAGGCGGCGGAGGGCCGAGAGGCCAGGCGGGCCGCTCGGGGGCCACGCGCCACAGAGACGGCGTGCCGGGTGAGTGCCTCCCGGCCGCTCGCCACATGTGCACGTGGTGTGCTGGGCTGCGTTCTTTCTGCTGCGAGGTGGGATTCCTGTTAACGATTTGTGTCTGTCTGAACTTTTGCCTCTGAAAGCCTCCTCTGCAGGCTGAGCCTTCCAGAGCACTTACGCTGAAGGGCGAATTGCTCTCTGGAGGAGGGGCCTGTGATGCCTCCGTGTGAGGTTCTGGGTAAGCAAAAACAGGAGTGAGAGAAAGAGGTTTTGTCCGGACTGTGTGAGTGAGTACAATATGGAGGCAAATATTTGAATAATAAAGTCAAAGAGGTTCATTCAAATGTCTGCCTGAGGCTCACACCAGCCTCTGAGGCCGCTCCACCGCTCCAGGGAGAAAGCAGAGATCCCCACACCCAGGCACACGCCCACTGGCGCACACTGACACACACACACACACAGGCACGCTCACATCCCGGCGCATGCACACTCACGCACACGCTCACACACACATACACCCACTAACGGCCACCAGGGAACCTTGTGCGAGGGCCGAGCAGGGCAGGCCCCGTCTCCCCTGCCTGACCGCTTCTCAAAGTTGCGGAAGCTACATTGAACCATCTAACGCAGTGCGCTGCACGCAGGGCGCCCAGGAACGTGCCAGGTGAAAGGTGCGTGTCTCTCCCTCCTCTGTGGGTTGGGACGAGGCTTGCCTGGAAGCTGGAAGCATGGCTTGACTGATGCAGGAAAAGATGCTGGGTTGCTACGCGGACGAGATGGTCCCTGTCCCGGGGCTGGGGGAGTCTGCAGGAGCACGGGAGCCACACACTGAGTCCTGCGTGTGTCTTCCGAGGAGTGGCCACCACAGGAAAAGAACCGGTTTGGAGGCATCTCAGCATGAGCTGTGTGGGTTCGACACTTCACTTCCCCTTTTTGTAACTGCGCACTGCGCCTGGCTCAGCGGCTCTTCCTTGCTCTGAGCCACCTGAGGATAATACGTGGTTCCCTGGAACTGACACCGGGACTGACTGACTGACTTCGTGTCTGAGTCAGTGTGTCACCGCTCCTCTGTCGTGGACTTTATGGAGCGCCACCTCTGTCCTGTACGCGGAGGTTTTCGTTGTCGTGGGGATGAGGCCAGTTTCTCTGTGCCTGGCCTACTCAGTGGTCACCCTGTATGTCCTGTGACCTTTGTGCTGACATGCTGGACCGGGATTTTTTTTTTCTCATCTTTATTGGAGTATAATTGCTTTACAACGGTGTGTTAGTTTCTGCTGTATAACAAAGTGAATCGGTTATACATATGCATATGTTCCCATATCTCCTCCCTCTTGCGTATCCCTCCCTCCCACCCTCCCAATCCCACCCCTCCAGGCGGTCACAAAGCACCGAGCTGATCTCCCTGTGCTATGCGGCTGCTTCCCACTAGCTATCTGCCGTACCTTTGGTAGTGTATATATGTTGGGCCGGGATTTTGATGAGCTTGTGTCTTTCACAGATAACAGAGTGCGAGACAGCGGTGCAGGATTTTACCAGGAGGTAAGATGGGGCGTGTTCGGGTCCTGTGAAACCCAGAGTCACGTTAGTTTTCTTGTCCATAGTTTGGGAACGTACGTGAAATACAAAAAAAAATTTTTCCAGAAAAAGATAGAAAAACCCTCATAATCTCAAATTAATGTTCCTCAGAACCATCCCCCCACCCACCCAGGGAAACGGGAGGATAACACCGCGTGATAAGACTTCACACCCGCTTTGTGTTGTTGAGGTCATCCCGCGTGTCCTGGTTTCTGAGGTGCATTTAACGGACATTCACAGGCTCTGGATCATTTACACCCATGGCGCTGTCCATGGTGGTCGCCACCAGCCATACGTGGCTGCTTGAACTTAAACCCGTTAAGTCCATAAGACTTCAGTTCCCCAGCTGTGCCAGCCGCACGTCCCATGCTCCCTAGTAACTGTGGGGCATGGGGAGACCACTGCTCCTCCGTCGTCGCCAAGGGGCCCCTCGACAGTGCGCTGGCCCAGAGGGTCTGGAAGCGGCCGATGCGTGTGCATGTGTGCGCACACGTCCGCCCGCGGTGGACGACGCCCACCCACGGAGCGCTTTGTTGGTTTTCCCTGTTGAAGAACCTCTGCTCATTTGTATTAGTCTTAAGGATGCAGAAAATCAATCAACCAAAATCAATCAATGAAACTCTATTTTGTGGGTGGAAAAGAAGGATTTCTGGTTAGTACTTCTCTTGTCAGATTATGTTAGTGGTTCCTGGTTCAGTGCCTGTTAGCACGTGGTGAAGAAAACACCAACAATTCTTTGAAATGTCCATCAGAAATAAAAAGTGGAGGGTTCAGCTATCCGAGTTGCGGAGGGAGCCATGGGGTCTAGGGACACGTTTCCCAATTTGGGACGCAGAGGGAGAGGCCAGCAGAGCTTGGGGTCTCCAGACGACATGCATTCGGCCGGACCCCGAACTTGCCCCGTGTGGCCCACTCCCAGCCCCAGGCTCACGTACGCCAGTGCCCGCTCCCCCGTGCCCGCTCCCCCGAGGGTCTGGTGCTGATGCCTCTCTGTGACTTGGGGCACATTCTTAAGCTGGTTTCCTTTCTGCCAGGTCAGCCGTTTGGGCGTCAAACTCGGGGACCTCCTGCAGGGTCCTGGGTCTCCATTCCTGCCTGGAGCCCCCCATCTTGCCGGGTCTTTCAAGACGGAGATCAAGAAATCGGAGGACCCTGAGGCCTCCCCATCTTCAGAGGAGGATCGCGTTGGGGTGGAGAACATAAAGAGTCAGACCTACTCCAAGGAGCTGCTGCAAAGGCCGCCGCACCCAGAGCCGGGGCCGGGCGGGCTTGGGGCATCGCAGCTCCGGGCTCCAGCGGCCCCGCAGGAGGACCAGCGCCCTGGCGCCGGGGCCCGGGGACCCCCCGGCCAAGGCCTGCGGCTGGAAGTCCAACCTCCCCAGGAGGAGTACGGCTACATTGTGACGGAAAACGAGTGAGTGGGAGCTTTTCATCTCTCCGTGGGTGAGATCCTGGCCCTGCGCAGGCTGGGGAAACGCTTTCATATTTTTCCCCATCTTCACCTGGAGGTGGAGGGTGGGCATCCTTGGTCTTGCAGGTGTGGGAGGGCAGCCAGGAACCAGCCATCCCCCGACCCCGTGTTCTGGACCGGGAACCCGAGCTTGAGGGTGATTCTCCACCAAATAAACCCCAAACGAAACCCTGCCCGGCTCCTTGGTCCTGGCGCCATCGCCTGCAGCTCAGACCACAGGGTGCCTGTTGGAGCTGGAGCCGGGGTGTCTCAGGCAGGATGGGTGGTGCAAGGGGCGCCCCGGGCAGCCCACGTTGGCTAGAACTCCAGAAGCTTCAAGTCGTCCGTATACTAGGGTATGAGTCACTCTTCCGAGGGAAAAACGTGCCGCACACCATGGAGTGTTCTGTCCTCCCCTTAATTTTGTGCTGAGCGTAACAAGGGACAGACTCAATGTCACGTGCCCAGCAAGTGACAAGTGGTCGGCATTGTTCTTCGGGTCATCTCACTAATGAACCTGACGTTTGACGCTTTGTAACGGTGCGTTTTCTTCAAGGAATGGAAGTGGGGATTCCAAGGGAAAACACGTGTGTCTGGCTGCATGCACGGGCGTGCGTGTGTGTGCAGGTGTGCGCTGGCGCGTGTGCAGGTGTGCACACACGTCCACCCGCGGTTTTGCGTCTGCGTCATACTGTGCCTCTGGTCAGGCTCGAGTGTGCTTCAGTGGTCACTCCCCGCGGGGAGGGGCTCCGTCTCTCCCGCTGGCTCCGCGGCCTCTGCGCTCTCACCTCCGCGCCTGTTCACCGTCGCTGCACCGCACACGGCAAACGCCGCCTGTACCACAGACACAGACCCCGTGTCAGGGCCCCGTGAAACTGAAGATGGCGTTCTCGCCTGGGTTTGGAGGCATCCACAGCACTGATGCCCCGTTCCTCCAGCCTTTCCATGAAGATGCGCCTGCCCGTTCCGGCCTCCACACCTCCGGGCCGTGTTCCTCGCACTCTGTCTGCCTTGAGCCCCTTTGCTCAGAACTGGAACTCCCGCTGGGTGTGTCAGAGTCACACGTGACACAGCGCGCACGGGGGCCTGGATGGTGCTGTTGACTCAGACCCTTCCAGCAGCCTGCTGCCCGGTCTGACCTGTGCCGTGGGTTTTCCCTTTCTCAGCAAACGTTGCTGTCGTGTGTGTGTGTGTGACGTGTATGTGTATTGTATGTTTCTGTGTATGTGTGTAGCCTGTATGTGTCTGTGTGTGTCTGTGTTGTGTGTATATGTGTGCATGTGTGTATACATGGGTGCACATGTATGTGTGTGTAGGATGTGTGTGTCTGGCTGTGTGTTGTGTGTGTAGTATGTACGTGTCCCTGTGTGTGTGTATGTGTGCGTCTCTGTGTCGTGTGTGTGTGCGTGGTCACTGGAGGGACCCCTGTGCAGCTGCTCTGAGCACCTTTCCTCCTGCCAGGATGTCCTGATGCCCAAGGGCTGGTCCCCGGCACAGGGTACGGGGCTGCTCCTGTCTGGGGCCCGGGGCTTAGCTGCGCACACAGGAGACTGAGGCCCCGTGAAAGTGCTGGGAAAGGATTCTGATCGTTGGGAAGACTTTTCGAGTCCGCGTGAACAACGGAGAACAGAGGACGATGAACTTCAGAGCAGGACCATCCAGGCCTACCGTCCTCAGCATCACAGGAAACCCAGCGTGAGTGGACGACGCCTGGATGGAGGGAGACCCATCTCGTCGGGTGTCTCCTCCTGTTCTTGCTGACTTTCCTGTAATACGAAGCCACTTCTGAGTGTTTCTTCTCTGCATCCAGAGTTCATTTTCCTGAGGGCTTTAACTTGGCCTCACCTTTGGGGCCTGAACACTCACCTGCTACAAGCACGGGTTAAAGAAAAGGATCATTATCTTATCTTGGCCGATTTCCCGTTTTCTCTTTTGCCGTTTCCGTCAGATGGAAGATCTGTGGTGCGGCCGACAGGCTTATGTCCAGAACTCCCTGTGTATCACAGGGGAGACATGCTCCAGAAGCTTCTCCCACCCTCCCTCCACGGATGGACGGAGGTTTCTGCCTCTGTTGTCAGATTAACTGGTAACTTGGGATTCTCTGGGGCAAGATTTCACCAGATCTCAGTTTAAGCCTTAATGGATCAACTATTTACGGACAAGAATCCGACACTATTCTTTTCTTCTCTTTTTTTTAGAAAAAGGACTTTTGTATGCTTGGTTCTTCCTGAAAGGAGAAGGAGCATGCCGTCTCCTCCTGACATTGGCAGGGATGACGTGGCTGGCCTCGCTCGTACATTTCCTGATGGATGGGGCTGTAGTTTAATCCTTTGCCACTTGCATTTTCATCCTCTTTACAAACTGGATGGATTATTCAAGACGCATGAAGGGCAGGGCAGCCATCCCGGGTCCTCCAAGGACAATTTAAAAGTAATTTCAAGTTAGGTTGACAGGAGGTGACCACAGGATGGAGGCTGCATGTGAAGCAGAGGGGACTGCTCACCTGTCAGCAGAGGCCAAACCGCCTTTACAGCTGAAAACCTGGGAGCTTTGAGGTGCGCTGGGCAGGGATGCCCCCCTAAGGAGACGAGCCCTCGTGTCCTGCGGGGACCTGTTCCTGTAAAAGGGTCGTCCGAGCCGCGCAGACCGAGTTTGCGGAAGTAAACCCACGGCGTGAGCCTGAGCTGCGGCCCCCGTGCCCTCACAGGTCACCTGGAGCCCCCAAGGTGGGGCGGAGCCCGGGTCCCACTGGTGGCTGCTCCCTGGGGCTCGGTGCAGAGGCCGCCTTGGGGTGGGAATCCCACAGCGGCAGATGACCCGGGTCGTGGCGGCGGGGGCGCGGGAACGCATGGGGGGGCACGCTCACCAGATCGGGGTGTCAGCCGCAGCGCTCGCCGCGGGGAGGCCGCCCCCGGGGAGAAGCAGAGCAAAGGCTGTGGGTCGGGGGAGGCTGTCAGGAGGGCGCCGAGGGGCGTCGGGCCGCGCGCTGCGCCCCCCCTCCTCCGGGCAAGGGTAAGGCCTGGGCAGTGGAGTCCGGAAGAAGGGGCCCCTTTGGGCGAGGCCTCGGGAGCGTGTGCCGCCCCAGGCCCGTGCACCAGGCTGCCCTGCCGGGCCAGGTGCCGTCCTTCTCCTCTCAGACACCTGCCGCTCGAGCCCTCAGGGAAGCCTGCCCGCCCTCCGCCACCCCTCACCACGGTGGGAGAGCCGCCAGCGCCGGCAGCCGGGGGGGCGGGAAGGGGGGCTCCGCTCAGCCGCGGGAGGGGGGTGTCCAGCCCTGGTCTCCCTCCACCCTCCACCCCGCCCCGCCCGAGCAGCCCCTCAGAGCTCACGTGGCTGCTTCTGTGCTCGTGGGCAGCCAGGAGCGGGTCCTGCCCATCTCTGCGGTTTCTCCCTCCCTTGCTGGAGAAGGGAGACCTCCAGGATGTCGGGGGACGGTTCTGTGTATACGTGGCAGTGCGGACTGTAGTTACTCGGCGCCACTCTCGGGCCATGTCTCGATGACGTGTTCAGGTGTGGCCGCATCTCTGTGCGGAACCCTTCCTGGACAGCCCTCCCATGACACCATCCATCCTTTCGTTTGTTTGTCTTAAAAGACGGTCTTTGGTGTGATGGGTTTACTATCACTTAAGATTGGTGGGGGAGGGGGGGTGCCTTAAGGAGTGAAAATAATCATTTTTTGTGTATTAAAAAATGGTAAGAAAAAGAAACAAAAAATATCCCAAATCTAAAATTCTTGACTGCGTAGTTGGTAGTTCTGGGAACTGTCAGTGAGAAGAACGGTGAACAGTGGTCTTCAAGCCCCAGGGGGTGGCCCAGTTCTGACTTGTCTGTTTCCTGCCGGCCCTTCTGGACTTGGCGCCCCAGCTGTGAAATGGGACGAGTGTTGAGGACCCACAATGAATGAGACACAGGAGGTGCTCACAAAAGGAAAGAGATCCAGACGTAACACGGTGTAATTTTTCCCCTGAGGCAGTCAGACATACCTCCGTTCAGCTTGGTGGGTTGTTTTGAAGTTCAGCTGAGGAAAGTACAAAAGTAGGCTGTGAGATTCAGAACCCCGGGGTGTCTGTGTTGTTAATGAAGGTGTAAGCAGTGTTAGCCGGGTGGGCCCCCACGCCCACGAAGTAAAGAACCTCGCGATCCCGTGTCACAGCTCGAACCAGATCTTTACCTGTAAACGTCTCACCCCGACCCAGCTCTCTCCACGTCGCTCTCCTCGTACTGGTTACGGGAGCCCAGGGACGGTGCTCAGCCCACCCCCGCCCGCTTCCTCTGCCGTCACCTGGGGTGTGGTGCCTCCCTCCCCGCCCCCAGCTGACCGGCTCCTCTCCTGTCCGGGAGACTCTGCCCACGCTGACGCTGACGTTTCCACGCCAGCCCTGCCCCTGCAGGACCCCTCCCAGGTCTCCCCGCATCCCCTCCAAACTTCCCCCTCAGGAGAGCGCTCCGTAACCTAAACCTGACCGTGTCATTCTGTCCCCGACGACGACGGCCTTGCCCAGGCCTGGGCCCTGCAGCTCCATTTCTCTCCCCAGCCTGCTTCCTTTCCGCTCTGGAATGTGAGGGGTCCTGACAGGAGGCCTTGGGTTTGCTCCTGGCCCAGCACGCTCAGATGCCACCTCCTCCAGGCAGCTCTCCTTGGTCAGGGTCCCTCCTCCAGGGCGCCGCCCTCCCCTCAGAACCTTACCTGGGGGTGGAATGATACACCCTGTGGGGTTCTTCCGCTTCGAGCAGGGGCCGCATCAGCATTTGCTCAGCTGCGTCCCAGCCCCTGAGGCGCCTGGCTCCTCCGAGGGCGCTGGTGGTCTGCGGTGCTTTCCTTCCCTCTCGCAGCCTTTGCAGCCCCCCACCCGCTTTCCCTGCACGCGTCCCTCCCTTCCTGATGTAGCCCCAGTGCTGCTGTGAGATCACGCAAGCTCCCCGGCTGGATGCCCTCACCCATCCACCCGGCTGCTGTCACCTAAGGACCCCGCCCTCCAGCCGCTCCCGGGCTCTCATGTTCATGGTTCTGAATCTCTACGGGAAAACACTCACTCCTCAGGTGGGCTGGGATGGGCTTCTCTTTGGAGCCCCCTCTGGATCTGTTTACTTAGCTGCAGACCATGCCTTCACACAGACATCATGCTTCTTGTGGCGGCTGCTCTGTCCGTCTTGGAGCCCCAGTGCCAGACAGGCACTGGGGGTGCTGGGGGAATAAGTGACAGGGTGAGGAGGGACTTCTGGAAGCTGAGGCCTCCGCTCGAGGATCAGCCCGCTGGGGGCGGGCTGTGCGTAAATTCTAGGAAAATGGTTGTAACTGATGTGAGAGTCCTTCCCGAGGCTGTCTGAGGCTCCAGTGGTAACAGAAATCCAAGTCACAGAATTGAGTCTTTAAAAGCACCAGTGGCAAGGCTTTTGCCTGTAAACAGAGGTTCTACTTAGAAAGCCCTCCCAGGGTCAGTTCATAGCCCTACATCTGCGTCCTCAGTGATGATTTAAGGGAGCCTGGGGGTCACGAGGACAACCTGCCGGTGGCCGCGCTCCGGGGGCCTGGGCGGTGTCCCCATGGCCTCGGCTCGAGGGCCTGGGCGTCCTGGGTGACAAGACGCAGCCACGGGGTCCCCTGTCCGACAGGCTTCCCTGGCTGTCAGATTCGTATTTTTCACGCGGCAGCAGATTTGTGTTTGCTCTTCCCTATGCAGAATTTTGAACACACACAAGAGCAAGATACTGACCCAGGCCCGGCGACCCAGACAGCCCAGGCCGGTCACACCCCACCTACTTCCAGCTCTCCTCCTCCTTTGAAACAAATCCCAGTTATACTGTCTTAGAAGCATTTCATGAAATATCTTTCAAATAGAGGGATTCTTTCTTTTTAACATACCGTAATGCCATATCACACCTACAAAGGACCCCAAATCCCTTAACATCATCAAATATGTAGTCTGTGTTCACATTTCCAGTTGTCACATCAGCGTCAGAACTTTGTTTTCGTTTATTAGCTTGTTGGCTCCTGTTTGCTGAGGTTATAGCGCCGTGCTGGAGTTTGACGTCTGCTAGTGGCTGGAATTCTAGAACTGGAGGGTATTTCACACTTGCCTGGCCTCTAACCGTGGCGGTGGACAAAGTGAGAAAATGCCATAAAGGTGCAAATGTGATGGGTGTTGAAAACAGTTTCAGTGCCTCTCTGGCCCAACGCCTTCCAGGTCAGCTTGGCCATGTCTGGCTGCCCAGAGGTGCCAGAAGGGACGATGGTGCCAGGGGACCCTTATGGTCTCTCTCTGACTGTGAGCCCCCTTCCCACATGGGATCCTTCTGCTGCAGCAAAGGGCGAGATGTGGTGTTGGTGGGCGGGGCCGGGAGGGGAGGGAAGCCCGGCCCGCGCCGAGCAGGCCTGGAGCCTGGCCCTCCGGCCTCTGTCTGCCGCATGGCTGTCCTTAGAGCCCGACTCCTACCGGCTGGTTCTACAGCCCAGCCTGGGAGTGCGGAACGTAGGAGCGTCTGGCGACGTGGGGACCCTGCTCTCGTTTAGCCATGAAGACCTGTACCTGTGTGTATGTGTCTGCAGCTGCACCTGTGCGGATACCTACATCTGTACACCTACATCTGTGTCGTCTGCTTAGGTCTGTGTCAGCTGTATCTGTGTACCTACATCTACCCCTACACCTACATTTATCTGTATCTACGTCCATATCTATGTCTGCATGTCTACACCTACAGATACACCTACACTCATACCTATACCTACGTCTGTACCTCTGTACATCTCACATCTGCGTCATCTATTTATGTCTGTATCTGTCTGTCTACATCTACAGCTACACCTAACCTATACCTACACCTATGTATCTATACCTACATCTGTATCATCTACGTCTGCATCCATATCTGTCTGTACGCAGCCCACCAGCTGCTTTGCTGTTGGATTTCCATAATCATTGGGGAAGCTTAGCTTTTTGTCTTCAATGATGCCCTGAAATTCCACAGTAATCCCCACAGACCCTCATACCCTAACACCTGCAATTGATTTTTTGCAAAGTGTCTCTTCTGTGTTATAAATGGGCCAAGACTTGAATCTGTCAGAAGTTAAGCTGTTTAAATTCCACTCCTACATACGAAGGACTAGGAAAGAGCGAGAAAAATATGAAAAGATGAGATTGCCCTGCTGTCAAAATAGTAAGTCTGCAAGTGAATAATGAAACCAGAGGGAAAAGGAAAAATGGAAAAATAAACAGCATCCAGAGGAGACTCAGTTGAGGCATATAGGCTTACGTAGGACGGCCCTGCAGGCGCCAGGGGTGGGTGGCGAGGTCAGGGTCCACTCTGCTGGATCCTCTGCTGTCCGTGGAGGAGGGGTAAGGGGACCTGCGGTGGACGGAGGAGACCGGCCAGCGGGCGTGCTGGCCGTCAGCACCGTGCCCGCCTCGCTCTCTGTGCCGCGGGCGTCGTCTGTGCCGTGACCTGGGCTGGACTGAAATCCAGCTCGGCAGTTGCACCACGACTGCTGGGGTGAGGAGTCCGCCCTGGCGAGATCTGGGGTCAGCCTCCGGGGCCCGGGGGTGGGACGGGGGAGCCAGCAGAGGGCACCCGCTGCTTCTCGCCGCGGGGCTGCGCTGACGGAGGCCGTGTGTCCCGAGGAGGCTCGGTGGAGCATCCCCACGAGTGGGTGCCACTGGAAGTTAGGGCCGCAGGAGGGGCAGGGGAGGAGAGTCACGAGGGGGGCTCCCGGGAGGAGATGGTCCTTCCCGCCCCCGACTCCTCCCGGACCCTGATCTGCGCTCCGCTGTATGGGACACACGGCGTGTCTGGGTTGCGTGGAGTGTCTTGGAAGCAGGTGAGAATGACCATCTCAAGAGATGTAGAAAAAGCATTTGACAAAATTCAACTTCCTTTTATGATAAAAACTCTCAACAAAGCGGGCATAGCGGGAACATACCTCAACGTAAAAAGGCCACGTATGACAAACCCACAGGTAACATCGTACTCAATGGTGAAAAGCTGAAAGCTTTTTCTCTTAGGTTGTGCTACTGTTGACTTTTGCTCTGTGGTTACCACGAGGCTTCCATAAAACATCTCCTATTTACAAGTCCCTTTAAGTGGACAGCAGCTTAACTTTGCATACAAAAGCGTTACATTTTTATGTTTTTGACGTCAATGCACTTTTTATAAAGGTGACACTCTAAGACGTTGTATACTTAGATTTGTATTAAGCGGTTGGCAAATTTTTTTTCCTGGAGAATAAAATTGTTTTGGAGAATATATTTATTCAAATATAGTATGGAGAACATATTTGTTAAAATTTTGAATATATTTATGTTGAGACGCACAGTCTCATCTTGATGTTAAAAAATGCTAAGTTGTTAGCATACAACAGTTTTTTATCTGTTTATGATTTACCTGTGAAGAGTTGACGGTTGTTAGCAGTTTTTAATAAGAGTAATTCAGGGTTGTCAGAGACTCGAGGTGAATTTGCCTGTGCTCTGCGATGCCGGGCAGCTCAGCCCTCACAGGAGCTCAGTGTGTCCGCCCAGATCGTCATAGGCTCGCTCACTCACGCCCTGAAAAACGGGGCCTTCATTCGACTCCTGCAGGGAAGACGGTGGTGCCAGACGGGAGCTGGGAACTTGAGTCACTGTGGTGCCAGCAAGATTGTCCTCATCAGAAGCGTCACTTCTCTGCATCGGGTTGAATTGCTGTGGGTTAGCAAAAATTTTAACTACCTTATAGGGTTATTTAGAAAGGTAAACATCATTATTTGTTACAACAATGGGCACGGATAACTAGAATCATCGGTGAACCCCGTGAAAATCTCATTTTGTTGATTGATTTCAAGTATCATCTCAAAAAAAGTTGTACCAAGGCTGACTCGTTTTCATTTTGTGATCCATCACTCATTTGGTTCCCAACCTTCGGTGAATTTTCAAATAAACAGTGAGATGTCCGCAGTGAGGAAGTGAAGCAGCAGAAGCACGGTCGGCTCCTGGACGCAGAGTCCTAGACGTGAGCGTGGGGCTGGCGGGGGCATCTGGCCCCGTTGCCGCGTCCCGTTCTCTGCTTGGTTTCATGTGTCTCGTAAGTAAGAGACGATAGCACTTGGAAAAATAAGACCTGGAGAGGTTACGGGTGCAGACGCTCTTCAGTCTGGTTGGGCTGAAATCCAGGCAGAGGTGCAACAGTCGGGAAGCTGACATCCCAGCGTTCACTTGACATTTTCCGTTTCCATCTTTGGGGATTTACTAGCACGATCTTGGGCAAGGGGTTTAATTTCCCGAGTCTCAGTTTCCACCTCTCTCAAGTGAGGTTAATACGGGACCTTCCTCCCAGGTCTGTTGTGAGCAGTGAATGAGAGAATTTCCGTGGAGTCACGCACGGCCGAGGGCGGAGGGATGCCTTCCAGAAGTCTGCACTGGTCCTAATCTTTCTGCCCCTTACGCCGTTTTCACTAGTCTTTATTTTCAGAGTGGCCTCCGAAACTCCCTCATCACCTCCTCATTTTGGCCCCTTCCTCTAGTCCAGCAGTGACTCAGGACACCGCGGCCATGTGGGGCTGTGCGTGTGGCCATCAGGCTCTCCTGAGAGCGGGGCGCGGCCGCCCCTCAGCGGGCTTGCATCGAGGTCAGGATGCAGACGCAGTCCATTTCGCCTGTTCTGCTGACTTAGTAGCTCCCGGCAGCAACCTTGTTTAACTCGGTTAAACACCAGGAACGTGTGGCTTCAGAAAGGAAGTGCCTTAGTGAGGAGGCCCGGCCCAGCTGTCGACAGGAAATCCTTCCTGCCGCTGACAACCAGGCAGGCAGAGGACCCCATGGCCACTGCCGGCTCTGACCTCGAGCTGCTAAAAGCGCCCCATCTCTCTCTTCCAGGCGGCGCTGGGCGTCCAGGTAATCAGGGTGGCAGCTGTCACAGGCGGGCCCCTGAAATTGCACGTGCTGTATCCGTCCATTGATTTTTGAAATGAACTCCAGCTGCTTTCTGAGGAAGTTCAGACCATGACATGACAGCTGATGGCCACGTAGTTTAAAGATAAAACAGAAACAACTGCGTGCTCGTTTTGAGTACAGAGTCAGCACCCTCTCGTTTGTCCGACTTGCACAAGAATGGAGCCGCTGTTGCCCTGAGCCATCTGCCGGCCGGAGCCGTGACGGCGAGACGGGAGGGGCTGATGGGGTCACCGCGCGGCTCCGGTCGTCGAGGAGTCTCCTTGGAGAGCGAGCCGGCCACCGAGAACATTCTGGGCCGGCGCACCTCATCCTTATCTTCAGGGCTGTTTTAGACAATCTCGTAATGGAGGAAAATGTTCAATTTCTGGGCTGTGAGGGTGGAAGAAGGTAGGGCCGGGAGGCTCACGGTGGGCCTGACATCCACGACGGAGGCGCCGGACTCCGCATCTCCTTACGTTACCCCTTGTTGAAGACAAGCTAGGAAATGGGGTTCGTGGAGTCTCGTAGCAACCTGGTAGGGAAGTTGGTTTGTGTCTGGCAGGGGCCTAGACTTTGGAGAGAAAGAAAAAGATAAGAGCTGGTCACGCCCTCAGCAAGCCTGCAGCTCGTGGACAGACAGGACCGAAGCACGCGAAATCCTCAGAGATCTTTGAAAATAAGTGGCGTGCTGGGTGGCTTGGAGTCAACGTGCAGAGGGAGGTTTGGGGAAAGGAGGGAGCTCGTGGCCTTCGGGGTGAGAGCTGGTGGGGCCTGCTTGGTGGCCAGGAGCTGGGGAGGGGGGGACAGGGCCCTGTCTTCCTGACGCCGGGCTGTGGGACTCGTCCCCCTCTGATGTGACGTGGCGGGATTTCTCCTGCGCACTGAGCTGGCGCTGTGGTCAGCACCGGACGGCTCCCTTGAGACCCGTGCCCTGTCACCGGGGCACAGGTGCCCGCGGGGCTGCCGTGCAGCCAGGCCTGTCCCCGCGCGGAGCTCGGGGTCCCAGGAGACTTCATGTAGATGCAGACGTGCTCGAGCACCAGGCTGGCTGAGGAACAGACGGACCTGACCTGCAGCTCCTGGCAGGCAGCGACGAGGCAGACACCAGGGTTCCGAGTGGACTCCTTTCCCAGTTGGCAGCTGACCTCCCGGTGGGGCTGACATGCCAGCTCTGAGAGGTGTCCCTGGGATCCCGTGAGTGAGGGGACGGGGTAGAAGGGCCCGTGTCTGCACCACAAGCACACACACCTCTTTAAAAACATTCTTATTTTAAAACCTCATAACGTGAAAGCCTCTGGAGAGCGTGTTTGGGAGGTTTGGGGGACTCGTCCACCCTCGATGGGAGGGTCCCCAGCCCTGAGGGCTACTTACTCAGGAAGCAGGATGTGGGGGGGCAGCCCCTCAGCTGCAGACCGGGACCGACCTCTCCTTCCTCACCTTAGAAAGAACGGCTTGGAGGTTGGAGAGGGTTTGGAGTCACCAGCAGGGGTGTGGTGAGCGGGCCTGGCACAGTCAGTAAAAGTGGCGCCACCGGCAGCAACCGCTGTCCCCACCCAGAGATCACATTCCAGCTCCTTCGCTGGGCTGGCGGCCCGTCTCCCCCCAGGGAAGAGGTGGGTGTAGCGCGAGGCGCCGCCGTGGGCGGAGTGCCTCCCAGCCCAGACCTGCCGCCAGCTCGCGGTGGGACTCGCTGATCACGGCCTCCCGAGCGCTTCCTCCACTGGGTGACAGCATCTTCCGAGGGACGCGGCGGTCAGCCTGGGAATCTCGGAGCAGTCGCCCCCAGTCCCGTCGCTGCGCCTGCTTCTCTGCATCTCCTCGGGGCGCAGAGGCGTCTGGAGCCCTCCCCTGACGCCAGCCGACGTCACAGCCCTTGTCGACGCGTCTACGCGGGGATTCTGCCTCTGCCCTTCCCGAGGCGCCCGTGGTCTCGCTCACCTGCTGGTCCCTCCTGCCCGCACACCTGAACCATCTCAGCAGGCTGCAGGGCCTGCCCGGCACCCACCTCCACGGCCCCCGCCTCTGGGAACCCCCTTGGTTCCTTCTGGTGCCCTGTGCCCCCGCTGGCTCTTGGAGTCACGCAGTCCTGGGACAGCCCATCGGGCACCCCCTGCATGTTCACCGCCCTCCACGCACACGGTGCCGCCCTCTGTGGGGGGCGGGAGGGGCAAGCGGGCTTGGCACCTGGGTCCTCGCGGTCGTCCCCCGGGCGTGTCTGTGTCCCCACCTCCTCTTGCCATGGGGACCCCGGCGGTGGTGGATGAGGAAACCACCTGATGACCTCACGGACCCTGTTTCCGCGTGAGGCCACATTCTGAGGTTCCGGGTTTACGACGTGAAGGTGGGCGTTTTCGGTAACACAGTTCAGCCCCCAACGACACAGGCCCTTTCCCTCGTTGATGACTTTGCTGCTTGTGTCCCCACTTGGATATAAAGCCCAAGAAGCAGCTCAGTGTCTGTCGCTGAATTTCCCGGCCAGCGCCCGGCACCCAGTGGCTTCCTTGCACATTTGCTGAATGAATGAATGAATGAATGAATGATAGGCTGGGACGGAAACCCCAGCTGTCGACGGTGCTCACGTGACCGCAGGCGAGTTCTCCTCTGAAGGGCTCTGACGGGCTTTCACGGGCAGCACCTGGGGTGCGAGACAGGCTGGGCTCAGGGACCTGAGTCACATGCGCTGCTGGAGGTGCCCCCCGGGGACGCTGGCCTTGCTGGGGGTCCGAGGCTCCGTGCTGTGGTACATGAGCCCCTCTGGGGGGTCGCTGCTGCTGCACTGTCCTGCCATCCTTAAAAGTGTGACTTTTCAGTATCCTCACTGGCCCATAACTCATTTTAGAAATGAACCCGAATCCACTTACAGACATGCATTCCCTCCGCACGTTTGGCGCCCCTCCTGAACTTGGCTTCCCGGCCTCCGCCCCCCCTCTCCCACCTCCACCCCGCTCTCCCCTGCTCCCCGGCTGAGATGAGCCAGCTGCTGGCTCCTGGGCCCATCACGCTCCCCTAACAACCCCGTTCGCATCGTGGTGTTGGTCTTCTTGCTGGAAGATGCAGGTGGTTCATCACGGCTGGGGAGGCCTCTG
>NW_020173973.1:33861-72689 GCF_003031525.2 Neophocaena asiaeorientalis asiaeorientalis | reverse complement strand
GAGGGTGGGCTGCAGGGCCCCCTGCTCCTCAGGTGCGACAAGCCCGCCACGTAACCCTGTGCTCTCCCCGCAGCCCGCTGAGCCCAGAGAAGGGGACGGAGGTGCTGGAGGACGTGGCGCGTCTCCTGGACGTGCCGGCAGGCATCTTCTCGGACATCGCGTGAGTGTGGGCGGGGCCCTGGGCGTCTTCTCCATCTGGTGGGTCCACTGTGCGCGTGTGGGCTTCGTTAGTTGTGTCACAGAGAAACTGGTGAGGGAAGAAGAGGAAGGAAAGGCCCAGCGGGGCTCAGGTGGTTTCTGTAAGAGCAGCTGAAACCCAAGCATCGTCAGAAGGACCATAGTCCCCTGAAAGAACCCCGCCCCAGGCTTCAGGTCTCCCCGCTGCGCCAGGAACCACCCAGGAGGCTCTAGACCGTCGGGATGGCCTGGCCCCCACAGGCGAGCCGGGGCCTCGGGGCTGGGCCCTCAGCTAATGAGGCTCTTCTGACAGCTATGCACACGTGGTGGTCCACGGGGACGGTTATCGCTACACAGATGTTTACCGAGCGCTGAGTGCCCGGGTGGAGTGGAGAGCAGGCAGGGTTCCTGCTCTGGTGAGCTGAGCTGCCAGCAGAGGTGGACATGTAGACAGAGCCAGAGAAGGTCAGGCGCCTTCCGTCCCGTCCCCGTGAACAGAGGGATGAGGCCAAGAGGGAGGAACCTGGGGCAGGAGACCCCACCCACGGGGGGGACGTCCACATGGGAGGGTCATGCGGCCATGGGAGCCCGGCCCAGAGCCCAGGTGGCCTTGGTCCCAGTGCTGGAGCCACCGCGGATGTTCTCCAGGAAGGTGCCTTTCCGGCCGCCCGGAGAACGAACTACAGGGGACCCAGGTGGAGCCCAAGTGCCGTGAGGCTGCTGAGGTCTCCGGTGACGGGCCGTGGCTTCGGAGCGGGAGGGGCGGCGGGAGGGGCGGGTGCGAGATGAGTCACCCGCTGGCAGAGGGTCCATGTCTGTTCCGTTAAGCCGCACACGGGCCCGCGAAGCCACTTGTATTCCCACCTGTAACATCAAGGGTCCGTTACAGCTGTCCTCTTTCAAATCGCATTGATTGGCTGTGCGTCCGGCACCGCTCCGGTGTGCAGGACCTCCAGGAGGGTTTGGTCATCAGACTCAGGCCCTGGAGTGGGAGGGCCTCACGCAGCCCAGCGGGGAGCCGTTCCTGCTGCCCGTGGCCACTTCCACAGGCCCTTTGGCCCCGTCACGGTCTCCGCATGGCCCAGTAAGCAGGACAGACGGCCTGACCCGGAGGTTCTGACTGTTCCCTTCAAAGAGGAGGAGGGGGTCTCTGGAGCTTCCTGCCCCATTCCTGGCTCCCATGGGCAACTCCCCTGGGCTGCACACACCACGGGGTCCTCACGGGCTTGGCCACTGAGGACCCATCTCAGGTCCAGGGGTCCCTGCTGCACGTCTGCATAGGCACACCTGGCACGCTGACCACACGGCGTGGGTGTGTGTTACACACGTGTGACGGAACACACGCATGACGGAATGAGTGATGGCACAGGCGGGTCTGGCACCCCAGACGGCCCCCCAGTGACACTGCGCTCCTCCCTCTGTAGAGGGGACATTGAATGTGGCCCAGGGCTGAGGGAGGGAGGGAGGGAGGGAGTGGGTGCCTCCTTCATCAAAGGCAAGAACCTCGTGCGAGAACTCTAAGGGCCTCAAGTACCAGGCAGAGGGGTCCTGAGACCGGAGCTTCCAGGAGCAGCTGGCGGCCTGCAGCGCTGGGAGACCGTCCTCGCGCCTCAGAAGTAATCACCCGAATGAGCTCTAGGGTGGGACTCCTTAGGCCCCCACGGGGCTGTGTTCATTGAACCTTCATCATCTTCCGTTAGCAAAACCCTCCGTGATGACCAGGCAGCAGATGGAAGGCAGAGGTCCCAGCCCCGGGCTGTTTCCTGGAGACGTGCCCTTTGCTGCCCCCCTGCCGCCCCTTGTTTCTTAGAACCCTTCCAGATGGGATAGAGGCCGGGGCTGCACACCCCCCCCACTGCTGCCACGGGAGCGTTTGAGGGAGGGTTGGAGAGGAAAGGGAGTTGTGGGAAGTGGCGTCAGTCCTGGGGGGCTCCAGTGGGGGGCACTCGGGCCTGGGGGCCTTTGGGAGACGCTGCCTAGCCTGCCCGGCACCCCTCTCTGGCCCCTCACCTGGGTCTGCGGCTCAGTCCCTCCAGGTCTGGAGACTCTGGGGACACAGGGGTGTCCTGGGGGCTTTCCAGGCTCGGAAGCTGGGCCGGTTCCCAGACCAGCTCTTTTGTAGACATCACCTGCCAGTCTCTTTCCTGCTCAGGGGACAGGGGCTTCCGACTCGCCCGGGGCCATGCTGCACCCCGCTCTTTCAGCCTTTGGGAGTCTGGTCCAGGGCCCTCGTGTGACTAAACCCCCGAGCGGCCCTTTCCCTGCAGCCTCGCCCAGCCCTGGAGCCCCCTGTCTGCCCTCGAGTTTGCTTCTGGGTGCCCAGGCCTCTTGGGAACCCCCGTCCTGCCCAGTTAACGCTCGTCTCACACCTCTGAGTATTTAACACTGTACGTGGTCTGCGGGGGTGTGTGTGGTGTCCCATGCCACACATGCACGTCCTGTGTGTCGCCCCCAGGACCCAGCACATGAGGACACGCACCAGCCGCAGGGACTGACCTGGGGGGGGCGCCTGGGGGGACGACCGCGTGGCCAGCACGCTCTCAGGGCTGGTCGTCGTGGCAGGAGAGGAGAGGAGTCTGCCCCACAAGGCGGCACTTCCAGGATTGTCTGCGTGTTTATGGAAGTACTAGTTATGCTTCATATGTTTTTTTAATGGTTATGTAGCTGTCAAGCAAATTTCATTATTTCTTATTACATCGTTAGAGGCCATTAAAACGGCATCAGCACACTGGGGTAATTATGCCGGCAGACGCACACGACCGCGGTTGTGATTTTATAATCTAATCATGGCTGTCCGAGGAGGCAGTGCTGATTGATGCGGCTCTTGGTCAGGTGGGCGGTGCTGCAGGGCCTCGCAGACTCCCAGCCAGTGGGGGCTTCAACCAGCTCGGGAAACGCAGGCGCCAGCCTCATCCCGGGTCCCCCTTCGGGTCCCCCTTCGTGAGTCCTCGTGAGGCGGGAAGCGGTGTGATCTCCCTTCCATGTGGTCGACTGCGCTGACGAAGGGCGGTTCCTGAAGACGCAGCGGGAACTCATGGCCTGACGTGTTCACGAGGTCCTGTGCACAGGCCAGGTCAGCTGGACCCTGCAGGAGCCCAGCTAGGACGCGGCCCCCCGTCCCGTGCCCACCGCTGACCCTCCACACCTCCCTCCCCATGTGAGGACCCCCGCAGGTTTGGAGGATTCTGGAAGACGTGCTTCAGTTTCCCGAAGCAGAGATTGTACTTGTTTACCTCCTGTCTTGTTTCCCTGGCGACTTGGCAGAACTGCCCCTGTTTTACAGCTGGGCAAACCGAGGCCTCGGAGGTTAAGGCTCAGCAGGGTGACAGATGGCGACACAGGACGCGGCCGTGCAGTGGAGACCCTATGCAGAGGCTTTCACATCCCCGCGCATCAGAGCAGGTGCTGGGGAGCGAGCGCCTGAGCTCACGTCGTGTTCGGCCATGAGGGGTTGGATATGCCCCGTGCAGCGGGGTGACCCTTCCCTCGCCGGTGCCAGGGCCAGGGCTCGGCTGCTCAGGGGCTGGGCCGTCACAGACCAGGTGTCAGGTAGGGAGTCGGTGACGGCAACACGGACCCTCCATACGGGGCGTGCTTTCCACGCTAGGCGGTCCCAGGTCACGGCTGTGCATCCCGGGGTCACATGTGTGCATCCCAGAGGCATGTGTGTGGCGTCCCGGAAGGAAGGAGGGCCCTGGTACCCCGTCGGCCTCTCCCGCTGGTCCCGCAAGTGTTGGGGCAGGTGAACCACCCCTGTGTGCTCCATCTTTGGGAATCCAGGGACATCCGTGAGATCTTTAGAGAAAACTATCGGCACTGGAGGGAAGATTAGATTTGGGGGGTCCCACGTTCCTGGAACTCTGCAGACGTAGTTTAGATTAGACACGTCCCGGAAGCCACGCTTAAACCCAGAGCCACGCCACGTGGATCTGCTGTTAGTACTTTGATGGTGGGTGTGGACGCTCGTGTTAGGAAGGACTTTCTCCTAGTTTTGGAAGCAGTTGCACTAGATGTCGTGGCTCAGTCCCAGACGTAGCCCCACCGTCCACACGCGTGTCAGGCGCCGGTGGGAAGCGTCGTCACACGAGTGATCTGCACGATAATTAACGTTTAATCCAGCACAGACATCAGGCAGTCGCTGCACTTGCTAGAAGGTCCCAGAGCAACGGTTTTCAGGCCGTTTGTGGAACTAGGAGGGGGCGGAACCCGACTCCCACGGCGAGGGCGGAGACACCACGGCAGGAAGTCTCCAGGGGCCGGGGAGGCCCCCTTGTCCACCCCGGGAGCATCCAGCAGGGGCCGGGGAGAGGTTTGCTGCATCCCCTCGGACCCTGGGGCCTGGGGGTCCACAGAGGATGCTGCGTGCGACGCGGGCGGAGGGTCGGACAAGTCCTCCGGGTGCCACACGAGGGGGGGCGGGACCCGGGAAGACTCGGCTCGGCCGCGACAGCGGGGGTGGAGAGGGAAGGTGGCACTTCTGCAGGACGTGGTGACGTTTCTTGTACAGGGAGGTGACCGGGAGGCCCCGTGGCTGGATGAGCCACCAGAGCTGTGGGCGCCACGGCAGGAGCTGCTTCAGGAGTGCTCGCTGCGCCTGCGGCGAGGCCCAGGCTCCTGGGTGGAACGTCCGACAGCAGAGGTGCTGGAACGACGGCCATGCTACCCCTGGGGGCTCCGCAGTCCCCTCTGCAGAGGACCCGGCTGGCCCGGGAGCTGGGCCAGAGGCCGCCTGAGGGACAGGACCCGAGCGAGACCAGGGGTCACGAGTGGAGGTAGCCCCTGAATGCCAAGAAGCCCTGAGGCTCGTGGAGGCGTGGTCTGAGCTCCCACGACCTGGAGCAGCGGGCCGGCCTCTGGATGACGCGCTCGGGAAGGAGGGGAGGGGACAGAGTGGATGCAGAGGAGGTGGCACGTGGCACACGCCTGACTCGGTGATTTGGTTCCTGCTAGCAGTGTTTCTGCCATTTCTGAGAGTGTCGCTGTCCTTTCCACGTAACTCTTCTCAAGCGCGTCCCTTTCACTTGAGTCTCACTCTCGTGCACTTTTCCTTACATCACCCTTATTAGGAGTGCCTTTGAAATGATCCTGTCATAGACGCTGGAATTGGCGTGGAGCGGGTGGGAGGCCCGGCAGGGGGCAGGGCCAGGTTAGAACATGCAGGTGACGGGCGGCCTGGCAGCGTCTGGGGAGGTGCAGGGTGGCGTCACCTGTGACTCAGCTGGGCTCCCTTTAAGGGAGGACAGCCCTTGGGTCCTCAGGGTCCTCGTCGTAAATGGAGGCGACCGTGCCTGCTTTGCTGGAGAGATTAAACACGGTACACGTGAAGTTCCCATGCGCACGGAGGCTCAGCAGGTGGCAGGCACGTGGTTTTGTTCTCAGCGGTGGTATTCGGTGGTTGAATCTGTGCATACTGATAAGACTCCATGGCATCAGCGAGGAAGGCCCAGCCCCTGGACCAGGGGAGGGCCGTCGAACTGAACGCTAAGCCTGTCGTGGGGAACCTCACCGATCACCAAGAAGAGCAGCTGCCTTGCCAGGGGCATCACGATGGCCAGGAGCCCCTGGAAACCACGCGTGTGACGGGAAGGGCCACCTCTGAGTGGCCCACGCCGTTCCGGCCCCCTCGACACCAGCTCCTGGGGGTTGTGTCCGGGAGACGACGGCCCAGGTGATGCGGAGCTGGGACAGTCCTGATGAGGGTGGCTCCCTGCCCCCCTTCAGACGAATCCGTTGTTAAAAGGGGGCTGTACTTTTCAAAGTCATGGGCAGTACAGTATTTAAAAAGCTTTGGAAATTTTTTTTACCAGATATTCATTTTTAATTATTATTTATTTATTAATTAAGTTATTTATGTTTGCTGTGTTGGGTCTTCGTTTCTGTGTGAGGGCTTTCTCTAGTTGTGGCAAGCAGGGGCCACTCTTCATCGCGATGTGCGGGCCTCTCACTATCACGGCCTCTCTTGTTGTGGAGCACAGGCTCCAGACGCGCAGGCTCAGTAGTTGTGGCTCACGGGCCCAGCCGCTCCGCGGCATGTGGGATCTTCCCGGACCAGGACTCGAACCCGTGTCCCCTGCATCGGCAGGTGGACTCTCAACCACTGCGCCACCAGGGAAGCCCCCCTGCCAGTTATTTTTTTACTAAGTAGTTCTAAAGATTTCAATAAGTTTTTTAAACAGCTCTTTTCAGGAGAATTTTAAAAATACCCGTCTCTTTCCTTTCTGCTTTTGGTTCCTGCGGCTCCCTTGGGAACAGAATACTGAAAACAGTTTCCATAACAATTTTTCTTTTTCCCTTGCAAGAATATCTGCTTGTTATTGTTGGATATTGGGGTTGATTTGAACTTTTTGTAAGAGCCCTGCCGTGTGTGTGTTAGAAAAGCGAAGCCTGCGGATAGAATTCCTGCAATCTGGGAACAGAGTCACAGTGACCCCGCAAAGCCACCCCCGCGGAGGTCGCGTGTGGAGGAGCAGCGCCTGGGGTGCGTGCGGCGTTCAGGGAGGAGGCCCGTGTGCTGAGCGGTTCTCACGTCTGTTAAACGGTCTCTTCCAGGGTCTCGGGACCAGCGGTGACCTTCAGGGTGCGCGCCAACCTCCAGAACGTGACGGCGGCGGACGCTGCGAAGGCGGCAGGTGAGGCTGCTTCCGCGCAAGCGCACGCACCCGCCCGGGCAGGGGAAGGGGGCCAGCTGCTCCGAGGACCGCCGTCTCCCCAGAACCCCGATACTCATCGGGTGGGGCCCGGAGGGGAGTGGCTGGCCTCCCGGGGGTGGGGGCTGGCGACCGCACTGCTCGCTCGGATCGAAGGTGGTGTAGGGGCGGGCCTCCGGCCTCTGTGAAGAGCCCGTGTGGACAAGACAATGCCCTGGTGCTTTGAGGTTTTCCGTCCCGTCCCAGCCCAGCAGCTCGCACGGGCTTCACCGTGTCCACCTGGCCCACGAGAGCACGGGACGAAGGTCCGAGTAGCCCAGTGCTTGACCTCGGCGTCCCTCTTAGAGCCCAGCCCGTCACGCGCTCACGCATTTTGAGATCTTCTGGGGGGGTCCCAGCGTGTGGTTGGTGTTTGTCACTGAATGAAAAACGCAAAGCGCAGAACGTGGGGTGTGTACGAAGGCTGCTTTCCCCTGCAGCCCACGTTTGTTTTCAGCTACTGAAAACTTGTGTAAAATGTACAGTCTTTCCGCCCAGTAAGAAAAATATAGGAAACGTAACAGAAGCTGAGCCTCACGTTTCCCAGTAACTCAGTGGGAAGGACTCTCGTGCTTTATGGTCGTTTGTAAGCGCAGTGGCTGAATGCACTGACCCAGACGCAGCGGAAAATGACTCTTTGTTTCAGCCAGTCCTGTATGTGGCTAAATATATGAACTATTTTTAATGAAACCTACATTTTCTCCCCGGTGTACGGTGCAGCCTGGGATCTGGGCTGACTTCGAGATCTGGGCATTTAGTTCTCGTCCATTGAGGGATCACCTTATGACGTCTATTAAAGTTTCTTTATCCAGTGACGGTCAACAGGGGATAAAAATAGCTGTAACACCCTATTTGGTGGAACAGACTGCAGCTCTTCTCTATTTTGGTTGCTGTTGGCTTTTCCTTGTAGGATATTTTGATGCCCTTAGGGACTCTGATTTGCCGAAAGGAATGATTTGGGGAACAGAATTTTTGGTTAAAGAAGAATTCCTTGCTACTTCCCAGAAAGCCTGTGGAGAGCTGACGCGCACGCCCCCAGCCCACATGCCTCCCAGGCTTCATTTCACTGTAACGGGTGGAGCTCGGGGTCCAGCTGAGCAGAGCAGCCTAGTGGGTCCCGGAGAAAGGAAGTCAGCAGAGTCCATTCCAAACACTCCGCTGGATGAAAAGGAGCGGAATTCTGCGTCAGTGGCTTCACCCTGCGTGACCACGGGCTCCTTCCCTGCACAGCACCCATTTGATGGTCCTCGTTCCTCAGCATAAGAGATTATTGAATATATTTAAGACCAAATCAGTTATCACTTTTTACCCAGAAATGCATTAACGATTGTTCCATAATTGGCAATTCATTCCGGTGCTGGGAAGTAATACTTTCAAAATTGGATTTGCTGGAACTTAAGGGTGCTCTGAATGGAATAAAATGGAACGAAGTCTTTTTATCTTTCAGAGTCGTGACAATATATTCATGACAATGGCATTTCATTTATTTTATTGCTTTCTGTGGGAAATGAGGTTGATTATTCGAAGTCTGGTTCCTTGGTCATTTTAATCGTGTTCACGTCAGGTACCGAGGGGGAAATTGTACATGCAGTTTGAGTGTCGTATCGCCGACCCTCTAAATACTCAGATTTCTGAATTACATTTTCGTGAACCAGCATAGCTGTGCCAGCCAGGGTGTTCCTTGCTTGTGCAAAATGGATGACACACGTGCATGATTTTAAAACTTCGTTTCTTTGGTGTTTTAAATAATTTCATGATGTTATGGCTGTACCCGATGCTATACAGGGAAAGGATTACGGGGAAGAGTCTGTGACCATAGGATCTGAGCGTCTGGAGGCAGAAATACCAAACTGTAGTGGCACCTCGACCCTGGCCACCTTGAGGGCGTGTTTGCTGCCTCCTCCAGTGCGGGGTCCACCTAGGGGTGGACGTGACCCCGTGTTATCAGGAAGAGTTTGAACTTAGAAGGACGTTTCGTGGCTCCAGTTTTAGAACATGATGTGGAATCTTACTAGTGTCGTTGTGGCGATGTGGGCGGGGCCGGCAGGATGGGCCGCGTACAGACCGCCCAGCCTTCCGCCCGCGTGTCGGTGCCCCTGCAGATCCCAGGACCGTTTGCCTTTGGTTCTCGCCATGGGGCTTCCTGGCACTGCGCTGTACGCCCCTCTTGTTACCAACAAAGGGAGACGTGACCCTGTGATGGAGTTCAAAGGGCATTTCCTTTGCCTATTCTGCACAGGGTGGTACAGAACTTAATGAAGAGTCATGCAGCCGATGACACGTCTGTCCCTGTCAGACATGGTCCGGGTTTGTCCTGAAAGGTGGATGCAGTGGGTTTCCTTGTACGGGTGGTTCTTTCCCGGGCATTAGTTAGTGAACTCGGGCGTGGACGTCAGGTGTGAGTGAACAGTGGTTCCCAGGAGACACTTCCTGCGTTCAGAGCGCACAGAGAAAACCGGTGGTTACCTTCAGTCTTCGTGGCCACGTCGTCTAGTCAAATTGAGCAGGACAGAAAAATCCTTTTCTCACTCTTCATTTTCTCGGTAGCTTATCCTTAAGTGGCGTATTTCTAACCCGTGTGCGCGTCTCCCTTCAGGGAGGATGTGCTTGATCACCTTTAGAGGAAGCACACGCTCTGCTCCCCGCGCCCCGCGGAGACGCCTGCCCCGTGGTCCCTGGGGCCGTGGCCTCTTGCGTGCGCTGCGCATCCCTCCTGCCCTGAGATCGGCCGTGTCTGCTACCCCCCCGGGGGCCTTTTCGGCCTCAGCTCCTCTTTGCTGGGGTGTTTGACTCGTGACTGTCCGGCAGGCGATGGGCCGGGCTCAGGGGCTCGTCTCCCTTGGATCTTAGTGCACCAGCTGCGTCCTGTCTAATCCAAGCTCTGGCCTCAGCACTCGGCTTCTGTTCTCCCTCTGGGCTCATTTCAAGTAACACACGTGATTTTAAATCCTAGTGTCTCCCGTTTGGAGAACGATGCCTTTAAACACTGTCGGGTGCGGGCCCAGGGCTGGGAACCGGGACAGCTGGACGCCAAGACCCACCCCGGACCGTGAGCTCTGCCCAGCCTCCAGGTGAAGGGGGCAGGCGTGTCCTTCTGCGAAGTGTGATGCCGTCGCTCCTGGGAGATCGGAGTGACCCCTGCTGTGATGCCCACGCAGTGCAGCCGTCTGGACGGCCGACCAGGCTTCTCCCTGACGGGAGCACCACGTGAGGCCCAGGCCACAGGGACATATGCAGAGCCCAGCCTTCGGAGGAGGGGATGCCTCACCTGGGTGCTTGTCGGGGGGCTCTGAGGACCAGCGTGGGTGCCAGGTGGGCTGGAGGGGAGAAGGGGGCCGTGCAAGGGGCAGCCACGGGTCCGGGCGGGGCCGGCAGCTTGACTGTCACCCGACTCAACTCGTGGCAGAGCCTTTGGGTCCGTGAGAAGGGCTCAGCGAGTTCATGGCGGATTGTGGGGTCAGCGCTGCCTTCCTGACACCCCAGGGGCTTGGCCAGTGGCCCAGGTGCCCGCACCTGCACAAGGAATCCCGGAACAAGGAGGCTGCTGGCCCAGGGGAGGAGGGGCTCCTTGCGGCAGCGCCAGCTGCACACACAGGTTCCCCTGACGGCCCGGCCTGCTTGCCGTGGTCACACCCTCTGTTCTCGCCTGGGATGCAGTGCCTGCACCTGAGTGTGGGCAGGCAGCTGTGCGTGTAGGTGCCCGGAACCGGTTTTGCACGCAGTGTGCTTTCATTGTGATTGAGAGCCCGGCATAAATGTTGGAGGGGCTGGTGAGCCCTGGAGCTGGAAAGAAGGCTGTGCTTTTTCAACGAGACTGAGGAGGATGCTTTGGAAGTGCTCGTGCGGTCCAGCTGCTGAGAAACCGTGCCCTCTGCAGGTGGCCGGGACGCCTGTGAAAAGCTGCTAAAAGCCAAAGCCTACAGGGACTCTCATCTTCTCCAAGACGTGACGTGAGAGAATCGGAGGATTTTTAGGTAAAAGCAACGTCGGGGTCCCTCCTGATCCGTGCCTCGTGGCACAGATGAGAAACGCAGGCCAGAGCGGCGGTGGGCTCGTGGTGGGACGCGGGGAGCCCGCGGCAGCGGCGGGGAGCGGCCTGGTCTCAGCTCTCCAGGCAGTTCTGGTGCGGTCGCCTCACAGCCTCGGGCAGGTTCCAGGTCGAGGGCCCGTGAAGCCTGGCTGAACCTCGGGGGTCACCAGCGACGGGCAGGGGGCCCTGCAGGGTCAGCTCACCTGCTGCTCCCATTTCAGCAGGCGGGTTGGCAGACACGGCACCCGAGGACTGAGGCGGGAAGGTGGGCAGCAGAGGAAACCGGCCGGGGGTCTGGGGGCTCGGCAAGGGTCTCAGACTCCCAACAGGGCGATTCCGGAAAAGAATCTGAATAATTTTCCAGCTCTGTCTGTCGTATATCCTGTGTTCTTACCTGGAAGGGACGAGCTTGCTTTATTTCGCTGAATGGATAGACTGTGTGTTTCCAAAGTGAAGTGCGCGACAGAGGCCTGTCCTCCTGCTGGCCGTCGGATGCACCCTCCATGTCTGCCGTCCAGGAGCGAGGCTCATCTGGGCCGAGTGAACGTCCCCCTCCGCAGAGGGAGTGTGGCCTGGAGCCCCTGCTTTAGCGGGCGCTCGTGCTTTTCCTGAGGATGAGAAAGGGGTCTAAAGACAGAGCCGCGGTCCTCACGCCTGTTCGGGAGGAAGCAGGGGTGGTGACGGCTTCATCCTGGATGGATTCGCGACCAGCTGCAGAACACGCGGCGGGTGGAAAGGTGCCGCTCTTGCTACTGGAAACAATGAATCTATTAACAGTGAAAACGTGCTGTCACTCGGGGGGATAGTTCAGTTTTTGGAGAACGCAGCTCAAGAAGTTCCTGTGATAACAGTCGGGGCTGCTCCCTCTTCGTACTTACGTGAAGACAGAATCTGCTTCTGTTCGGATAGACTTGGAGACCCGTCTGCAGACGAATCTCCTGTCTCATCTTCGGTCCCAGAAAGGCATTTTCTGGCTTCTTTTGGGCACCCCCTCCCACTGCTACAGCCCGCAGCAGAGTGGACGGGAGGCTGAGACCAGGCGTTTTCCACGCACGGGCCTCCCTTTCCTCCTGAGATCTGCTGGCTGCCCCGGAGTTGGATGCAGCCCAGAGCCGAGGGCCGTTCGTGGGCAGCTGTCAGTGTCAGAACCAAATGCCGACACGATGCGATCCTGCAAAGGCAGAGGAGTCGGGACGGGAGTGGAGCCCAGAGCTTGGGGGTCCTGGGGGGCCAGACCCACGCAGGTTCTGGAAGCTGTGAGCACTGGCCGGGGCTGGGCGTGCGAGGGTGGAAATGTGGACCCGGGATGGCCTGCTTACTCCCTGGCCAAACACGAGTGCAGAACCGGGGAGTGGGAAGGGGCCGGCTTAGCTTTGAGGTGTCCACGCCGAGGACTTCTACGTTCTGTTGTCTCTGGGATCGAGGCGTCTCATGGAGCTGCTTTTCGTCGAGGCCAGTTTCCCACTTACCGGTCATTGGTTGGTACCAACGCAGGGCGGCCGAGTGCCAGGCCCTGTGCCGGCAGTGGGGATGCCGGGGTGACGGAACAGAGACTGGGCTCTGGTGAAGGTGCGGCCCAGCGAGGGAGACGGAGGAGGAGGACGTAAACATGCAGCGCGATGTAATACGGCGCGGCATGGCGTAAGGACGCGCTCTATAGCAGTAAGGCAGTGTCGCAGCGCATGCACTGTCACGTGATATAATTTTGTCATTACGTAGTTATTTGACGTTACCTGACGTATAGTACACGGTAGAGCATGACGTGGTGTGCGGTGTGTTATAGCGTAGCGTTGTATGTAGCAGTAGGATGTAACAGACTGTAAGACGGTACACCGTACGATAGCGTACTGTACATCACATCACCTCAGGGAACGTGGAGTGGTCTGAAGAGAAACCAGGCAGGGCATGGGCACTGGACGGGTCGGGACGGGAGCTGGTTTAAATGGTGGCCAGACAAGGCCCCGAGCGGCCGTAGAGACAGAAGCTGAGGCCGCCGGCAGCCAGGCCTCTGCCTACGAGCAGTGGGATGTCTGCATCTCTGGGTCGGGGCCCTGGATCTGGGAGTTGGCGACACGATGCCCAGCACATCCTTGGAGTCTGTCTGTGGTTGTCAAGGTGGGTTTTGTAGTCTCACACTTATAAGCCCCGTTTCCTTCCTTCCTTCTCCTTCCCTCTTCCCGCTCTGTGCTGGTGCCAGGAGTCACAGAGAACCATACAGAACAGGTCTTGTCCTCTCCAAGCCTGGAGTCTGCTGGAAAGAGAGACATTGTGGCCCAGACAGCCTGGGGAGGCAGGGAGGGCTTCCTGGAGGAGGCATCTCGCGGGAGCACTGGGGTTCACGAGGGGGCGCGATGGGCTCAGACCCGCAGTTTTAATTGTGATACATGACACTTCTGAAAGCTCCTGGCTTCAGCTCGAGGGATGTATGGGGAGACGAGGTGTGCTAGAGGTGTTTGTGTGGTCCAGAGGGACACGCGTCACGGATGGGGACACGGCGACGTCGTGGGTGAGGTCACAGGGGCCCTGGGGACACGTCTGCTGGACTCGGTGTATGATGACGGTGCTGAGTGTGAGAAGCGTCCAAGCTGAGGGCACCAGATTTTCTGGCTGGGTCACCCGGGCAGAGGGGCGTTTGCCGGGCGGTGGGCGGGGGGGCAGGAAGCACTCAGGACAGGACGACGTGTTATGGGGACGCGGTAAGTGCGGTTTGGCCCATGTGCGTCTGGGGCCCCGTGTCTCCCAAGAGGGACCCGTGCAGGTGCAGCTGGAGAGAAGTGGCCCCGGCGGCCCCGAGCTGACCCGAGCCGGGCAGGTGCCACCTGAGCAGCTGCTGTCTGCGGAGGGCAGCCTTCTCGGTCACACGGGCCCCGCCCAGCCCTGTGACCTGTGGCCCAGCGCTCTGGGGCTAAGTCCCAGTTGGCTCGTGTGAGAAGGACGCAGAACCCTGACCCACAGGACCGTCGAGGGCTGGGTGAGGGCCTGGCACGCAGGCCCCCGCGGGGCAGGGTCCTGTGAGCTGCCCCTGGGATGTGGTTGCCAGGCTCCTTCCCTACACGTGGGCCTCCCCCTCCACTGCCGCAGCCCTCGGCCCCGGGGGCTCAGTGCTGATCTCAGTGATCAGGGCGTAGCCGGCCGCCCCTGGAGGAGGTGACCCGCCACGTGCAGGGCTCAGGTGGACACTGTGTCCAGTGCCGGGGCTCCGGGCCCCCGGCGACACGCAGAGGACACGCGCTGCTGTCCCTTTGCCCTTCTGCTTAGTGAGTGTCCAAAACCCCAGTCCTTCCAAGTCACGCAACTGTTCCCGCAGTTGATCGTTGTGACGCGTCGTCGGCACGTGGACGCTGTTCCTCCTCTTCTCAGCACAAACCTGAGTGTCTTTGTGCCTAAGTGGGAGGTGGCTGGTTTTAAAAATAGGGCTGTGGCCGCAGCGCAAGACAGGCACCCGCGGGAGGAGACGCGGTGACAGCACGGGCGGGCCACCGGCAGCGTGCGGGGAGGGACAGTGTGGCCCGTGGCCGGGGCCTCCTTCAGCAGTTTCCAGCGGCCCCCTGCCCCCGGCCGCACAGCTGGGCGAGCGCAGTGTGTCCCAGCCGCCTCTCCGGGGCTCTCTGGCTGCACCAGTCCCCATGGCAACGGCGGAGGGCGCACAACAGCGGAGCAGCCATGAACGTGTTTCCCTGTTTCTGCAGGCCGGCTGCTCCAGGCGGGGTCTGAGCGGAGGCTCCCAGCCCAGACCCTCCCTGGCCCCCACGATGCTGGGTCGGTAAGCCTGGAGCCCTGCACAGACCTGGGGGCCTCCTTCCTCCTGGGTGGCCGTCGGAGCAGCTCTACGGCCAAGCTCAGGTCTTTGACACTTGAGGTGTCCTGATGCTATAATTTCAGAAGCCCTACGACGCCTAACTGTTTAACAAATTCTTCCCACGAGCCCTTCGGTGTCTGAGCGCCTCGCCGTTTCTCCTCGACGCACCTGCAGCGTGGAGTCCCTCCGCACACCTGGCAGCCGCAGGCGGTCACCTGCCTGGCCCAGGGCAGGTCCCGCAGATGCTGGGATCAGGAGAGGCACCTCTCGCCGCAGGACAGAGGGTCAGGAGCTGAGAGCCCCCTGCAGGGGGGACAGGGGCTGGGCCTGGCTTTGTCTGTTGGCACTTGGGCAGGAAGCCCTTGGAAACGGGTGGGGACGTTTGTCACAGGCATGAGGCCAGTGCGGCCTGCCTGGGCTTGTTTCCCACCCACTTGCCCATTTTCCTCCTGCACAGTGACACTGAGGCTCCGATGGCCCATTCTTGAAAGTGAGCCCCTACTTACAGGGCACGCCGGTGCCCTGGGTCCATCTAGTTACAGGGCACGCCGGTACCCCGGGTCCATCTAGTTACAGGGCACGCCGGTGCCCCGGGTCCATCTAGTTACAGGGCACGCCGGTGTCTGAAGTGCATGTAGTTTACAGGGCATGCCGGTACCTGAGGTCCATCTAATTTACAAGTGACATTGGTACCCCAAGTCCATCTAAGTCACAGGGGATGTTGGTACCCCAAGTCCATCTAATTCACAGGGGATGTTGGTACCCCAAGTCCATCTAATTCACAGGGGATGTTGGTACCCCAAGTCCATCTGGCCCTGAGACACAAGTCTGAAAAGGCACCGTGTGCATCGGGGAGCTGCGGTAACTCCGTGGGTGGCTGTGTTATGGGACAGCAGCCCTTGGGGTGATGCTGAATATGTGACATGCAAATCAGCCAGCAAACAAAAGGCTCCACGGGATGGCGTGTGAGCCCAGCTGGAGCAGCTCCCACGGCCCCCTCTGTGGGAAGAGGAGTCACACGGTGGGCGCCGGCTTCCAGGCGAGCTGGCTGCAGGATCGCCCACACGCTAAGAGCCAGTCTGCACGGGCTCCCGTCCCAGCCTGGCCCGGCGCCCCCTCTGCTCTTTCTTGGCAGCCGAAGTTGAGGACACAGACCCGCAAGAGTGGGGACCAGGGTTCAGAGCTGAGTCCCAGCCCCCGTCCTGCAGCTCCGTCGTGTGACGGCTCCTTTGTCGGGCTCCCGGCTCCTTCTCTGTGGGATGGGACTGGTAATTATGCCCCTGGGGTCGCAGTGGGATTAAACAATGGAGGAGGAGTTGGGTGTGAGTGAAAGTTTGCTTCTACAGGGTTGGCAGGCTGCTGTCACCGCCCACCTTGGATTTCTGTCGGTTTTGCTTGCCCGGAGTGCGTGGTGGTCTCCGTGTGGCCGGAGCTGCATTGGTGCTTCGTGGGGTTGGACGAAGGGGAACCGGCCATGTGTGAGGATTGTGGGAGGGTCGCAGGCTGATGGGACCATTGCGTGGTCATTAAACGTGGACCCAGGTCTTCCTGGAGGGGGAGGGAGGTGTGTGGCCACCGTCTGCCCCGGACTTCCTTCTGCTCGAGGACCGAGGCCCGCATCGTGAGGGCAAAGCCTCGGTGTGGATGGTCGCCCAGGGGAAGGCAGCTCAGGAAGTACGCCCGCGGGATCGATGCCCTCGCGCTGATTAAGGTGGTTGTACAATTCCTCCTTTTCCGTTTAAAGGCGGCTTGCTCTCCGTCAACACCTTGTCTTATTACAATTGCAAAGCATGAAAAAGCAAACTCACAATGAAAAGTCCTCAGCAAAAGCAATGATAGTGTTCCCTCCTACAGGATAGAATGGTACGGATAAAGTCGTGCCAATGTCACAGCCAAATCGACATCCCCAAACTGCCCCTCGAGGAGGTAACCCAAGCTGCCACTTGGACAAAACTTGGTCGTGATGAGCGGATATAGACGTCCCGGCTGGACGACGGCGAGCCGCATCCTGTAGGCGCTCGCCCGGGTGCAGTGCTTTATTTAACCCTGTGACTTTTAAGAAGGAGAACGGTGACACCATCAGCGGGGCCTTCCTGCAGGGGCTGCTGTTTCACCTCTCTTGGCTGCAGAGCTTGGAGCAGGGATGCTCTGCGCTGGGCCCTTCGTGATTCTAGGGACCTTGGCAGAGACAAGCAAACCACGGGGCAGCAGGGGCAGCAAGGGCAGCAGCCCTGGCGCTTCCCCAGCTTCCTCGTTTCCTCCTCCTGCACAGTGAGGGAGTGAAAGGAAAGGGCAGGCCGGGCCCGGAGCCCCTGCAGAGGGGCCGCCTGCTTGCCAGGGCTCTGCCTGGGCTGCTGCCCAGGACCCCGCAGCCCACCCCTTCGCGTACCTCCACCGGCTCCTCCTCCAGCCCCCGTGCTGCCCTTCCTGCATCTCCCAGCCCTGCCTCTTCCCCGGACCCCGGACCCCGGATCCGCACCAGCTCAGCAGGAAGCCTCGCAGTCTGCCCGTCACTGCCCATTCGACCCACAAGGCCTCTCCCTCCTCCCCCAGGGGCGGCCCTCGGCCAGGCTGGCTTCCTGCGGCTCCTGGGCAAACCACGGTTGGCGCCCAGCCAGGCTCCCACGTCTGCGTCTGGCTGGCAGCTCTCGCTTCCGCGCAGGGCAGCGGTGTGGCAGAATGACCGTGTGGCCCCAAAGGCTGCCCTCTTTACTCCGTGGCCCTTTGCAGAGTCCTAGGACGGTGGTTTTCAGCGTGTGGTCCCCCAGAGCGACCACATCAGTATCGACTGAGAACTTGTTAAAAATGCAAATTCCTGGGCTTCCCTGGTGGCACAGCGGTTGAGAGTCCGCCTGCCGATGCAGGGGACGCGGGTTCGTGCCCCGGTCCGGGAAGATCCCACATGCCAGGCAGCGGCCGGGCCCGTGAGCCATGGCCGCTGAGCCTGCACGTCCGGAGCCTGTGCTCCGCTACGGGAGAGGCCACAACAGTGAGAGGCCCGCGTACAGCAAAAAAAAAAACAAATTCCTGGGTCCCCAGGTGTCCTGAAGCCCATACTCTGGGGAGGGGGCACAATCTGTGTTGGAACCAGCCCCGCAGGGGCTGCTGTGATGCAGGCACTTGAGAACCTCTGGCTGTTGTAGACAGACATCCCCAGACACCCACCTGAATCTGCAGAGGTCTCCAGACCCGCCGCCCGCTGGGGCTTTGCCATGCAGGGGCGCAGACGGTGTCTGTGGTCGGCGGGAACAGTGATGTGGACAAAAGGAAAATGTGGGCGCTTGAAATGCGTGCCCTGTTTCAAGAGCCGCCCTAAATGGAGGAGTCCTGATTAAAAAGTGCGTTTATGGCAGTTTCATTTATACGGAAGTAGACACTTCATCCTAACCTCCCTCCCCTCCCTCCGCCCATCTGGACACACCTCTGACTGTCCAGGCTGTCCAGCGCTTCTGCGTTGGCTTTGCTGCTGGTGGAGGAGATGGGAACAAGCCTGCTCTGTCCCCAGCTCTGAGGCCATCTGTAGCGATGACTGCTCCCCTGTGACGCTTCCCAGGATGAGGGGAAAGGCCAGAGGGTCTGCTGGCTGCTTCGCGCTGGTCAGCCTTAGGGACCTGCTACGGGGTCTGGTTGCCAGTGGGACCCGGGCCCGCTCGGCTCCCGTCACCGGCTCTTTCTTGAGGCAGCCCGAAGTCCCAACAGGGCAGGCACCTCCAGAAGGCGGTCCACTGGGTGAGAGCTGGGACCACTCAGAGTCCTAGAAGTAACCTTAACCTTAACATCTTCCCGTGGAAAATCATTTTTTGTGTTTCACAATGTTTTGGAACATCTCCACTGCATGTTGTAAATGCCTCACGTGTCCACCTGGAAGTCGGGACCCCTTTTAGTGTTCTGAGGGTCTTTCTAGGTTGAAGAACGTGGGAGACATTCGAAGATGCCTGCAGAAGAAGCGCAGCCCTAGGTGCCTGAGCCCAGCCCCCTTGGGACGCACGCCTAGTTAAGGCTCTTTCCCACCTGGAGCCAGAAAGGCGGGCACCACGGGAAGGAGGGAGGAAGCACCCGGCTCAGAACTCGGCGACCTGGGTTGGGCTGGAACCTGAGGGTGGAGCGTACCCTCACACGAGTCCTCCTTTTTCTCGACTTTAAAGAAACATTCTCAAGAACCAAATGATCATGTAAGTTTCTTCTTCTAAAATAATGCAGAGAGACAGTGATATTCTCCTGCTCTGGGGTAATTGCCATTCTGAATATGAAATGTCTCATCATTTAAGAAAGTCAGATTTCGGGCTTCCCTGGTGGCGCAGTGGTTGAGTCCCAAAAAAAAAAAAAAAAAAAAAAAAAGAAAGTCAGATTTCGTTTATCTGTAATTAAATCTAGAATGTGTTATTATTTGAAGGCCCTGGTGGATTTTCAACTTTGTTGTTCTAAAAATGAATTGAGTGAGGGACTCCCCTGGCGGTCCAGTGGTTAGGACTCCGCGCTTCCACCGCAGGGGGCGCGGGTTCCCTCCCTGGTCCGGGACCTAGATCCCGCATGCCCCGCGGCGCAGCCAAAAAAAAAAAAAAAAATGAACGAGTGAAACGGTTCCCAGCGCCAGTTTAACGAATGGTTCCACTTGCTGTACTGTCCACCCATCGTGGAAGCAAGAGTCCTGAACCGTCGTGGACTTGACCTGCGGCTGTGCTGTTGCCGTGACCCCGTCCGCCCCGCACACAGCACCGCTGGCAGACACCATCCTCATAAGGCACAGCTGGCAGCCTCTGTGCCTCTCAGACACTTACCTGAGACTTACCTTCATGCGGCCAAACACCACTGGAGAAGAGCTGGCGCTGGAGGCCTGAGTGCCGAGGGTGGTTCACCAGCCACTCCTGGAGGTTCTCCAAGACGTGTCCACGCTGGCCACTGAAAGGAGCCCTCGGGGGACAGCACACCTGCAGCCGGTTAGGGAGCTTCTCTGCGGCTCTCCGCCAGGAAGCTCCACGATACACCTCGGAGCTCGCGGCCAGGGTAAAGGCTGTGTTCCGGGGAGCTCTCAGGATTCCTACCGGGAGGCGCTGAGAGTTGCTGAGCCCATCGTTTCTCTTCGCCCTGATGGCCCGGAGCCTCACGCTTGGACTCCGTGCCCACGCGTTCACCATTTCCCACCCGGGAGCATGACGTACACTGTTTCCTGTCACGTGTCATGTCTGTTGTATTCTGTCTTGCTGTGTCCCATCCTGTACTGCTGTTTCACACTGTCCTACTATGTCGTGTCACTGCCCCGAGCTCCTTGGAAGCTGCTTCCCATCCCCTCGGAAGCAGGCAGAGCATCGGCCATCACTGCCGCTAGCTACTCGTGCCCCACGTGGACCGTCGGTCCTGACTTTCTAGGGGACATCAGACCACCTGCAGTTCTGTGGACGGTCACGTGCACAGGGCCATGAGGACCCCGTCCAGCTGCGCTTGGAGGACAGTGCGATGGGCCGGCAGGCGGTCCCGCTCATGGGAGGGGACCTTCCACCCCCCGCCTATAACCAGCAGGTGTCCCCCAGCAGATGGCCTTCAGGAAGTCACTGCAGTGGGTGGGGTCAAGGTTATGTGGAAGAAGACAGTGTCATTGAGAAAAGGGTTGTTCTGAGAAAGATGGAGCCATTGGCATCCTTCAGATACAGTGAGTAGGCAGCTCTACGTAGATGGCTCTCTGGGTGGACGGCTCTCTGGGTGGACAGCTCTCTGGGTGGACGGCTGTCTGTGTGGACGGCTCTCTGTGTAGATGGCTCTCTGCGTGGACAGCTCTCTGGGTGGACGGCTCTCTGGGTGGACAGCTCTCTGTGTGGACGGCTCTCTGGGTGGACAGCTCTCTGGGTGGACGGCTGTGTGGACGGCTCTCTGTGTGGACGGCTCTCTGGGTGGACGGCTCTCTGGGTGGACGGCTCTCTGGGTGGACGGCTGTGTGTGTGGACGGCTGTCTGTGTAGACGGCTGTTTGTATAGGCAGCTCTGTGTAGACGGCTCTCTGTAGACGGCGCTCTGTGTGGAGAGCTGTCTTTGTGGACGGCCAAGCAGTGATTCTGAGCGGAAGCAAATGAGGCCCTGGCACAGAGCCGCCCACAGCAGCACAGTCAGTGCTGGGCCTCCCATCACCTGGGCCCCTTAGATTGCCTACACAGACCACACGCAAGTGAGAGTGTGGTGCAGGCATCTGTGTTATTTTTCTCTCACGCCTGGACCCGGATGCTGTGGCCGCAGGGCCAGGAAGCGGGCCTGGCCGAGCATCGCTCAGAGTGGCGCCAGCCTCCATAGATTAGTGGTAGTGGCGGACGTACGCCGTGCTTCATGGACTTCCGATCGCTTGTCTGAAGAGAGGAGGTTCGTCTCAAATCACACTTTCCCAAAAGTTGAGTGATTCTGGCTGGAGAAATGGATGTGGTGGGGTTGGAGCCTTGACCGAGGCCCCTGCAGGTCGGACTAGAGCAGGGGTGTCTCCGGCTCCTTCTGGAATTGCCAGCAGGGGAGCCAAGCAGGTGAGGGCGTGGAAAAGGGAAAGAGGAAACGTGGGTCCCGGGCGTGGACGGAGGCGTGGCGATGCGGCTGCCCGCCTTGCACGTGGCGCGTGTGAGGCCGGGAGGGCCGTGTGGCCTGCTGGCTGCTGCGGGGCAGCACGTGCGGGCATTGCCCCCGGACCCCAGTCCCACCTTCGGTCAGAGGAGCTCTGAGGGTTGCCGAGCTCTGAGCCCCGGCACCTGACCAACGCCCCGTCCCACCTGGCTTTATAGACGTCAGGCAGTTCCCACCTTCCCTGGTGAGAACATTGGCTTGTGAACCGTCGGGAGACGATTGGAGGGGTGTTGATGAGGTGACGCCTGGCAGCCAACCTGTCGGGTTGACCGTAGTCACTGGAGAAGGGTGCTTCGAATCAGAAAGAAAGTGGGCCTTGGGGGCCTTAAGTACCTGACCCCACCTGGGGCACAGGGCAAGAATTTGTGCTGAAAACAAATCCAAGAGAGCCTTTTATGAAGTGGTTTTCCCCACACTTTCCCAGGACTGATGGGGGCTGAGAGAGTAGCACGGCCCCTTGGGCACTGCGCACAAGGCTGGCCCACCCCGTCCTTGAGCATCTGTCTGTAGGAGACGCACATCTCACCGCTGAGGGGCTGTGATTTATGGAGCATCTGTGAGGAGACCTACCGAGTCTGCAGGACAAGGGCCTCCCTTTGCCTCGAGATGAGTGGGGTTTGATGGTGTTGACAGAGCCAGTGAAGGAGGGTGGCCATTCCAGGCAGAGAGCAGGCAGGAGAGGGCAGGACCCCGTGCAGAGATGTGACCCGGGCCACAGGGGCCTGAGGACGCAGGGTGGCTGGATCGAGGCTGCAAGGAAGGCAGGGCTGGGCGGTGCCGGTTAGAAGCATCCCTCTGGTGGCCGACCACCACGGAGGCTGCCGAGCAGGCAGAGGCGTGGAAACCAGGGCCTCTCCTGGACTGGTCGGCGCTTGGAGCACGGATGCAGGCAGCAGGTGACCCCAGTGGGATCTGATGGACTGGACGGAGGGACAGAAACATCAGGGGTGAATGGCTCGCAGGATCCCGGCTCTGTCACCTGGCCGCGTCCAGGTGGAGGTGTGAGTCGGGGGTGCAGAGTCCGTCACCCCTGCCCCCCGTGGGGCCTCCTGTGGCCACTGGATGCTGGAGAGCTGGGCTGCCGGCAGGCCTCTCCCACCAGCCACGGGAAGGTGTTCGGAAATGCTTGCAGGATAAAAACTGCGTCTCGGAGAGTAATTTAATGTTTGTAAGACCCTGGACTCGGGCAGCTTCGTGGACGTGAGCCCCGCACGGTCCCCGTGGGAAGGTCTGCTCTCCCCCCGACCTGCCCTTCTTTCTGTGGCCGCCCTGGCATGGGGCGTACGCCCCTCCGGAGGGGGCTTTTCCCCATGCGCCTGTGCGTGAGGCCGCCCACCGCCATCCCCGCTGGGGCGGCCGGCTGAAGCTCTGCCGAGTCAGCGCCGTGTGGGCCAGGTCCTGTGCAGCAGTGGTTCCGCCCCGCCAGGGCACCTCCACCTCCAGGGACCCCAGATCTGAGGCCCCATCCATCCAGTGTCTGGAAAGGCGCCTCCTCCCCACAGGATCCCACTCTCTCTCTGGAGTTCCCTTAAATCTTCCACAGTCGGTTTAAACACTATGTAAACAAAGGGAAACTTCCTTACATGCAGCCTCCACAACATGCCTGTTATGGTTAAATGTTTTGCTTTTACCGCACGAAGCACATTTAATGCTTCAACAGTTTGTAATAAAACACAGCAAAGTTTGTTTCCCATTTGGTCGCGATATCCTCGCGCTTTGGAGCACCGCGCATTGGGCGTAAGATGCTGCAGTGGATCTGAACGTGTTCTCTTTTTCTCTTTCTCGAATAACCTGTTTTCTTCTATTCCACACTAAGTGGTGGCCTTCCCCCAGAAGCCACCCCGGTGTCGCAGGCCTAATGAGGAGATGCAGAGCCCCCGCCCCACTTTTCCTGCTCCTCTGGGAAGCCGCCGACGTTGCTGCAGCGGTGGCTCTGACCCCGCGGGCGCCCCTCCGTCGGGTCCTGTGGCGCGTCTGCCCCATCGTGAGCTTTTCCACGGTCTGAGCTCCTCTGACGCCCACTCTCTGCTCCCTGAGATTCTGTCCCAGGCGGACCTTCTGGGTGAGGTTACGGGAACCGCCTCTACTGACGTGATCCGAGGTTGAAAGGACAGCCCCTCCCCCGACGACGTGGTGGTGAAAAAGCAGAACTTCTGTGTTGCCGTATGGCCGCCATCAGGGCTCCGAGGAGGGCGCCGTTCAGCAGAGCCCCTGCCACGAGGCCGATGGGGGCAGGAGCCGGACGGGCGCTCACAGCCCCACGCCTTCCGTCCCCGGCTGGCGGCAGCCTGGGGACCTGGGCCTCGGAGGGAACAGCTGTACCCCTGCAGCAGCCTCCCTGGCCGAGATGGGGGCCCCCAGGGCTCCCGCGTGTGGCAGGGAGGCGAGGGTCAGCCCGAGAGCCCCCCTGGGCCCCGACGTTTCTGACCATTTCATTATTTTAAGAATGTCCCCCAGTCACCCACAAACTCCACAGTCATTGCTTTTGGAGGAATCCAGGGAGGGCCCTCAGTCCTTCCTTAACTTTCAAAGCCCAATTTCCAGACAGTTTTTGCTCCTTTCTGAAGAAAACGTCAGAAGCCAGGGAACAAGTGGCGGGGCTGTCAGCGGAGGTCACCTGTTATAGGAAGATGCCGCAGATAATAAACGTGAGCGCGTGCTCGACAAAAGTCTCCGCCTAGGAGTCGTTCCACGTGCATTTAATCCTGCTGTTGGAGAGAATACCGTCTGTTTGAGCAGCCTCTCGACTTCACCGCCCAGGACCCTCTCTGGATCAGAGGCTGAGTGTCCATCACCCGATGAGCTCATCCGAGGTGACAGCCTCCGATGCAGACGGGGACCCTCCTGTCAAGGGCTTCTCGTCAGAGACGGAGGCCCACGTGTGTACTCACCCCTCCCCTCGGGCGTGAGTGACGCCAGCTAGCAGCTGTCCTCCCACTGTGCCAGGTATTCATCGCAGATTGAAACTTCAGCCTTTGTGCTTCGAGCTGCCGGTACCTGCAAAGCGGTTTACGAGGCCTGGCAGCGTTGTCTGTGTAGGTTCAGAGTGTGTTTTGACATGTAAATTTACATGAGGCATATGTAATCGGCCCCAGTGATATGCTAATTGGATTCATCTGTGAACTGAATAAGAAACACATTTGAAGAAAAACGAAGTGAACCTATTACCAGCTGAGACACTTTGTAATCAGCGCTGTGCGTCGTCAAAATGAGGAAAGGTCAAGTGCCAGGTATTCGTGGGGCCTGGGCTGCCCCAGTTCAGGTCGGCTGTTTTCCTCCTTCCGTAAAACGCAGCGTGACTTGCGAACCCTCAGCAGGGCCGTGTCACTGCCCTGGGTGCTGATCTGCAGGAGCCCTGGGGGCACCCGACCACCAGGGCAACCCGTGAATCCACTGTGGACGTGTGAGTGTGTGACCATGAGTGTGAGCGTGCAAAACACAGGGTGAGTGTGCAAGTGTGTAAGCACGCATTGGGTGTGTGTGGGGATCCACGTGCGTCGTGAGAGCACTGCAAAGCGTGGGCGTGAGCATGCAAACACGAGTGCGGGTGTGAGGGAGCGTGCCAGCAAGCACGCAGGCACGTAGAAGTGGGGAGGAGGGGTGCGTCCCCGGCGTCACACCGGACCCCAGGCGCTGAGCTTTGCCCAGAGCACCAGACGGGGCTCCCGCCCTCCACGTGCACAGCACTGTCAGAGCCTGGGGCCCCCACAGGGAAGCCACGCCCGGCTCCACGGTGACAGCACGCGCCCCCTCGCTCCCCCAAAAACACCCTCGGAGGCGCTGCCAGCCACGGTCGCCCTGCTCACCATCACCTCTGCTTCTCATCCTTTAGCTGGAACCGGCAGCGGGAGGCTGGAGCTCTCAGACGAGAGGACCTCTGGGCCTGGGCGCCCCGCTGGGGGGGCAGCATCTCTGGGTTCCACCCTCTCTCCTCGTAAGCCTACTCACCAGCACCCTGCACACGGTCATTGGGGGCGGGGTGCTTCCCGGACTGTCCCTGCGGGAATGGCTTTTGTAAATGCAGCGGTGGGTGGAGCGAAACTTACCCAGTGAAGCAGTGGTGGACGGAGGCGGTCGGTGCAGCTGGACGGAGACGGGGTTGGCGGGGCCTCTGGTGTGTCGAGTGTCTTTTTGTAGGAGCAGAGGTGTGAGAGTGGTGAGTAGGCTTTTCCTTTGCAGTGGGCAGGTACTTGAGGAGCCGGGAACAGGCAGGCAAGACGGCGGGAGAGACAGATGGGATGGGGGGCCCTCCCCCGCTCCCCAGCCAGGGATGCCTCTGAACCCTGTGGAGAGAGGAGCCCAGCCTGGCCGCAGAGACGAGGCCGCAACAGGACCGTCGGCACCGGGAGGGTGTGCGCCTGGGGAAGCAGGAGGCCACAGATGCAGGCGCGTGGCCTGTGGGTGGTGAGGAAGCCCCAGGGGAAGCCTCGGAGCCTGTCCGTGAGCCCCCAGAGGCCCCAGAACAGCAGGAGCCTCCTGAGGTGGGTGGCTTCAGGCCTGCAGGTGTGAGTCGTAAAGTCAGGACAGAGTTGAGTTCCGCTTCCTTCTGCCGGTTAAGCGACAGGGCGCTGGGCCAGGGGAACGTGAAGCGCAGTGGTGCCCGCGGGCGGGGAGGACGGGGCATGGGGTGGAGGCTCCGCTCTGTGATGGACGGTTTTTCTTTGATTCGAAGAGAAGACAGAGGAATAATCCGTGAAGAGCTGTACTCAGCAAATGCTCCTGCCCTTCGGAGTAAGTCTGTCGACAGGTTTAACTGTAACTTAGGCGGCGTAAGCAGCGGTTTGGTTGGACACATCTTCCTGGGCATGTGTTCTTGGTCAGGGCACCCCCCAGTTGTTCGCAGTGGGTTAGTGTCCTGAGTTCTTTAACTTCTGGGGCCCCGAAGGTGGCCGAGCACCGAGCGTCTCCCAGGCAGTGAGGGGCAGCCCTGGGCTGGCATGCGGGAACTCGAGCCCCAGAACTTGGGGGTCAGCTGTGGCTCTGAGCGCCAGGCCTGGCCTCTGGCCTCGGTGTTTACACAGCCACTCGAGGGTCTCGACGAGCAGGTGAGGAGACAGGGCAGCGTCCACCGGTAGAGCGAAGGCCTCGGGAGCTGAGACGGGGTGGCCAGGAGGTGGTGGGGATGGCCAGCCGAGGGTGGAGGAGCCAGGCGGGGCAGAGGCCAGTCCCCGGAGCCGCCGAGGCCCCGGGCGGGACCGCTCGGGAAGGGGCCTGGTGGCGGGACGGGTAGGACGTGGCGGGCCTGGGGCACTGGAAAGGGGGCTTGGCGGGGGCCTGCCTTCCCTGCTCCGTCTGCCTGGGACCCTGACCCCGGCAGAGCCGCCCTCTGTCCCCCTGCAGTGCTGGTGCCAGGATGCCCAGGTGGCCCCTTGTGTCTGGCGAAGAGTCCAGCCGTCTGCACGTGGCCCCTTGTCCGGGCTCTGGCCCCTTCTCAGACCCGCCCTCCACCCCCAGCACCACCTGCATCCTCCCGGGCTCCCACCCTGGTGCCACTCGCGCTGCGGGGCTGCGTGTCCCTGCCTGGACCCTGGCAGGCTGGACACTCCGGCCCTTCTTTTCCTGGGGCTACAATGACGTAATTGGTCATCGTGCACGTCCCTCGTCTTCCTGTCGGACCAAAGGCCTCTTGAGGGGGAAGGAGGCCCCTCGTCGGCCCTCGGCCCACTGAGCTGTTCGCAGTGCTTGGCCCCTACACGGTCCTTCCGACTCTGCCCGTTACTCCGCCACTGCTGACCCCGCCTGGAGAGAACAGCTGGTACCACAGAGGTGCTGCGTGCAGAGCAGGCGCTGCGACGCTCTCCGGGAGCAGAGGGGTCGGTATGGGTCAGCCATGTGTCTGGAGGTTCCACCCCAGCTGGGGGCCACCCGCCCTCTCCTGCTTGGTTGTAGCCTCATGGCCTGCCCCTCTGCCGATCCAGGTGGACCAAGGTTAAATTAGAAATAAGCCTCGGTAGGTGGGGACGGCCTTCTTGCAAGTCGGTGGGACGGGCGCCCGGCCGCAGGTGCACAGAGGACAGGGCTCAGTCTATAGGTGGCGGGTGAGGGATTATGGCTGGGAAACTCATGCCCAGTTAAGGAGGCGCAGGAGCCCCTCGGGTGGGCGCTCCCCCTGCTCTGCCGCCTCGTCCAGAGGCATCAGGTGCCCACACCCTGCAGTGTCGCGGGGCTTACGTCATTACCGCAGGGACGGTGTCGGGAACGTGCTCGCAGGTGAGTACAGGACGGACGTCGTTACCTGAAGGGTGGCTCTTGGAAAGGCAGTGTCAGGACCCCGGGGTTTAGGTTTTGCCCCTAACTGGTTGTGTTAGTTGTCGCTAACTCGTGGTGCAATGATTACTAGTTGTTTGCTCTCTCAATTCCTCGGGCCCCTAGTTATAAAACAGGAGGTGTTTGCTAAGTAATCTCTGGAATCGCTGCCGACGGAAAGATGCTCTGAATCCAGGGCGTGTCCGCACCCTGCACTCACCTCCCCGCTTTCCGTCCAGCATCCACTCTGCCTCTGCATCTCCTCTCGACGTGAATATTCACGGTGCCAACCCAGGCCAGCACCACCAGGGCATTCGGGATGCAAAGCCAGCATCTACCTGCACAGCCAGGATCTTTACCACTGGAAAGTGGAAAAGTGGAAATCTGATGCATGTAAACATCTTCTCAATTTACTTTTATTAAATAAAAAAAATTATTTCTCCAGCCGCTTGGAGCCGCCTGACACAGAGGCTGACTTAGCTCTACTTGTTCACTGCCGTCTTCTCCGGAGACAGAGGCTGTGCTGCACGTAATGTGCCTGTTTTCCTAAAAGCCCTTGACTTTTGTAACTGAATCGGATCCCCAGCTGTACCTTTGGGTGGTTTCAGCATAAATTCCCATTGATTTCGGGGTCAACGCACACGTGTAGCTTCAGCACAGGGAGGTCTAACAGAGGGGCCCCTTTTTGTTTTTAATATGGGAAGTTGGCTTAAAAACCACCCAGCGGGGATCACCTCTCCTGCGAGCCTGTTTCTCCTCTCGGCTTCCAGCTGCTCCTGTTGAGAATGAAAGACCGCCCTGGGTCCCCTCCTCGGCGTTTCGTGTAATTAAGCTGAACCTCTGGAGGCTTGTGTGCAGGAAGGGCATGTTTCCCGGGCGGCCAGCATCCGGCCTGCACCACCCAGGCCGGTCCCATCGTGGGGTTAACTCAGCTGCTCCCGTGCCCCTTGCCCTCTGCCGCCGAGTTCGATTTTACGACGACTCGGGGTCCCGAGCCCCTGCTCCCCCAGGCCTCCTTCCCACCGGGTCTTCCACGACCCCGGCTGTGCCTCCCTCCCAGGCCCCTGACCACTGGTCTCCCTTTGGGGCTGCAACTAATTTAGACCCGGCTCCCTGTTTAGTAGGAACTGGAAAGACACACGTGTTGGAAAGCTGCTTTGCTTTGTTACTTTCCGGTTTCTGCAGAGGTGAGGCATCTGCAGGGGGAGGATGAGGGCCAGACACTGATGAGATGGATAATGGGCGTGCCCCCAGCTCCTCGCCCTCTCTCTCCGGTTCTTCACTCTTCATCTTGTCAAGTGCTCCCTAGATAAGCCAGCTTAATAATTTCTCTCCTGTTTTCTGTGCCACTCAATCATTTTTTATTTAACCAAAGACTGTTCTGGACATTTCATGGGCTGTTGGTTTATAAAATCCTATAACTCAGATAAAGTGTTTTAAAATTTTCTGATCTTAAGCATCCTACAGGGTTGCTTTGGGGGTTAATTAATTTTATGAACGTTGCACGTGCCGTGGTGTGGGACAGGAGTGTGAGATGCAGTGTTGGTGGCGGGTCTGTCCTCGCCCGTGGAGTCCTCACCACTCCCTCCGTCCCCTGTGCACGTAGGTGCTCGGCGCACCTTTCAGCGAGTGAGGTAAGTTAACCTTGCACGTTCCACGAAGGCTGTGTGGCCTGTGTGTGAGCCCTGTGATGCAGCAGGCACGTCTTCCCGGGTCGCGTGCCCAGCTTCAGAATCTCTTGGCATGTTTAATTGCATCTTCCTTTAACATAGACATCTTCCTCTTGACATTGACCTTCCGGAAGGCTTCTAACAGGTAATATCTATACAGGAAGACCCCCAAGCCGTGTGTTTAATGAGAGCTTTGCAAGATAGAAGCATTAATAAAGCAGCTAGACGTGGCTTGAAGGCAATCTGTCTTTTCAAACACGAGCTTAGTCATCGGTAGGAAAGGATGTTATTGAGAAGAGTCTCGTGACAAAGGGTTAGGAAAAGCTGAGAGCTGACCTTAAACGAACCAAATCCACATAAACTTAGTTCCTCTTTCTGGACCTAAGTACTCAGGTCTCTGTCTGGCCAGAGGTTTTCCAAGACAATAAATATTGACTCTTTGTAGCTTTCGATTGTTTCTTTATATTAATGGTATTAAGAACTACTTGGGAAAAAGCAGTCAACGATTTTTATACAGATAATGTATTTTTATTCTTGCTTTCGACTTCCCTTAATAACGAGTAGGTCCGTTTCGGCTCCCCCGGCTTTCTTGCTGCGTCTCACACATTCCAGGCAGGCTCCCCCGGGGGCCTCTGCACTGCCTCCCTGAAGCCTGCAGTGTTTTCCCTCCATATTTGCATTGTTCCTTTAGGTAGATGCTCATTCCTTACCTACGTCACTTTCCTTCTCTCGAAGGAACTTCTTTCAACATTTCTTTCAAGGCAGATCAGCTGTTGACGAACTCGCTCATTTTTCTTCTATCAGAAAAAGTCTCTGTTTCTCCTTCACCTTTGAAGGATCCGGAACTGCTAGGCTGGTGCGTGCGCTTTTTCTTTCGCACGTTAAGTGTTTCATTGCATTCCCTTCCTGCTCACGTGGCTCCGGAAACAAAGTCGGTGTAAGTCTGCCCTTGCTGCTTTGCAGCTGCTTTTCCCTGTGGCTCATTCACGACCGTCTCCATCTGTGGTGTCGTGCAGTTTGAACACGATGTCGCAGGTACAGACTTGGTGGGAATTTCTCGGGCTCCGTGCTCTCCGAGCTTCCTGGGCGTGTGGTTCAGTGTGCACCACTCATTTGAACGTTTTCAGCCGTCATGTCTTCAGTTGTTTCTTCTCCGTCCGGTTTTCCCATCACACGACAGGCGCCTTGTGCAGCCCCCTCTCATTGCTGGGTAACCTCCTCTGTCTTTTTCACTCTCTCTCCGCAGAGCAGTTTGGGGGCCTCTTCCTCAGCCCCGACCAGCCTAGGCCTTCACCGTCTCTGCTACAGTGTTCCAATTTCTAGCATCTCTTTCTGATTCCTTCTGAGCGTTTCCATTTCTCTACTTGTACTACCCATCTGCTGTTACACGTCCGTTTTCTCTGTTCTCGAGTCTGGTTCTGATCTCACTTTGCCTCTTCAGGCAGTGATTTTTGTTTCTGTTTTGTTTTGCTTTGCCTTTGAATGTGCTTTGGGATTTATTTGTTGCTGAAAGCCAGGCATGATGTATGGGGGAAAAGGAACCGGGGTAGATGGGCCTTCTGTGCGAGGTTCTGCATCTCTCTGGCTGTGAGTCAGGCGGTATTTACTCTTTACGTGACCGTGGGAGTCAGAGGCCAGTCGTTTTTCAGTTTGTTTCGTCTCCTCTGTCCTCTTTGGGTTTCCCTAGTGACTTCTTCTTAAATGAAGTCTGAGAGGCTCAGTTCTTTACCTGTTACTGTGCAGAAGCCCTGTGATGCAGTGGTGAGGCATGGAAGGGAGGGGCCCGGCCCCTAGTCTGTGGTCAGGTCTCAGTCCTCAGCGAGCCTGGGCGGAGACCATCGCACACGCTTCTCAGCGTTTCTCTCTCTTAAGTGAGTGTGAAGTCTAGAGGGGCCTGGAATTGGGAACACGTACACGTCGTGTATGTCTTATGAATGGTGCATGCGTGGTATTTGCAGTGTATTGTGTGTACTACATGATACACGCATTATAAACGCCATATGCGTTTTATATATTCCACAAATGTACACAGTTGACCCTTGAACGATGTGAAAATTAGGGTGCCAGCCCTCCACACAGGCACGAAAACCTGAGTGTAACTTTACAGTCAGTCCATCATATCGGCGGTTCCACATCCGTGATCAACCACAGTCCTGTAGTATTTACTACTGAAAAAACCCACGCGGTTCAAACCAGCGTTGTTCAAGGGTCAACTGTCTTACATTAAAATATATAAATATAATTATTTACAAACAAATGTTATATATTTTTATATATGGTATAATATTTGGTTATATAATCTTATAATATCATATTTGAATCCTAATACTTTTTCAGTTCATTATATATGTTACAAAGATAAAGGTATAGCTTATCTTTTATCTTTTTCTATGGTATCTTTTTATTGCATAGAATTTAAAAATTAATCTCACCAAGTTTATCAATATTTTTCTTTATAATGTTTTACTTTATGTATATGCATGGAATATTACTCAGCCATAAAAAGAAGGAAACCCTGCCATTTGCAACAATATAACCAAGTGTGAGGGTATTGTGCTAAGTGAAATGAGTCAGACAGAGAAAGACGATTACTGTATAATCTCTCCTCCATGTGGAATTTAGAAAAACCAAACCTATGGAAATGGAGAGTTGATTGGTGTTTCCCAGGGCAGGGGTGGGGACAGGATGGTCAAAGGGCACAGATTTTCACTTAGAGGATGAGCAGGTGCTGGAAACCTGGTGCCCGCCTGGTGACTGTGGTCAGTAACATGAGAGTTGCTGAGAGGAGATCTTAAACATTCCCACCACACACACACAAAGTAACAGTGTGAGGTGATGGGCATGTTAACTAACCGCATCGCGGTCATCATTTCACAGTGTACACGTGTAGCAAATCATCACGTTTTACACCTTAACTTACACAGTGTTACATGCCATTTGTATCTCAGTAAAGCTAGAAACATAATAAACATTAGTTCAACTGCAAGCAAGGTAAAATTATTTTATAGCTGGTTGCTGCTGGTATGTAGGCACACGGTTTTGGATTTTGACCTTGTGTCTTCCATCCTTAAAAAAAATCTCAAAAAAAAAAAAAAAAATCTCGTATGAGTTATACTTGTTTGATGATAGATTCTCTTAGCATTTTCATAGACGTATCATCTACAGTGAATATTTGCTGTCTTCCTTTCTAATCCTACATATCTTGTAATTTTTCTTATTTTATTAGTTATCAAGGATCCTCTGTATAATGTTAAATAAAAGGAGTGGCGTGAGACCCATCAAGTTTGCAGTATTTCATTTTGCCAAGGATGATGTTTGCGGAATTATTTTACTAGAAAACCTTTATTGAACTAAGGAAGTTGTATATCTCGTTTTTAAAATGTTTTAAATTTTGAATGGATGAAATGCTTATTCTTGATCTCTGAGGTGTTATTGGGCCTTTTCTCTCTTTAGCTCTTAGTAAAGCAAATGACATTGACAGACGTCCTGCTGTAGGAAGTCTGCAATCAGGTTAGACCCTTTTGGGTTATTAAGTTTTGCTGATTTCCTTTGTTGGATTCAGTTGCTAATATTTTTTGAGAAGTGAAATTCACTTATTTTTCTCTCTCATATTTTTGTTGTCCGATTTTAGTATCAAGGTGGCTCTTGACTACAGGAAAATCTTTGAAAGACAGGGAATAGCTGATGCTATGGGTGCGGGGAGTCTCCTGGGAGCTGGATTCCAAGGCAGCCGTTTACCGTTGTGAGAATGGTCAGGTTGTACTCTCTCCAGTTCAGTTTTGGAACTTTGTATTTTTTCCTGAAAATGATTCATTTCATTTGTGTTTTCCAATTATGTTTATATTGTTCATAATTTTCTCTCGTGGTTTTGTGAATCTCTGCTGTGTATATTGTCACAACATTATTCCTAACGTTATTTATTTTTGCTTTCTTTTTTTTCCTGATAATCTTGATTAGGTGTCTTCCAAGTTTACTAGACTTTTCAATTGACCAGCTTCTGGGTTTTTGTCAGTGTTCGCTGTTGTTTTCCTTTTCATTAATTTCTGCTGTCGGTGGTGCCTTTCAGATGATTACATTGTGTCTCAATTTCTTATGGCATTAATTCTCTTGTTTGCCTTTTCTGTTACATTTTGCCAACATTGCCTCATTATGGATCATTTCATACGTGGTTTAGAATTTTCATTGTAAACTTATCTTCGATGTCTTCCTTCCTCTTGGGAGAACCATACGGAAGACCCAGGAACCCTAAGTGTGGGGAATGTTCCTCCAAAGTGGTTTTCAGGAGAGCGATCCCAGTTGGCGTGTTAAGTACACAAGAGTTTTACTGTATTAGGGTGTGACACCCTGTATGATGCAAACTCTTGGTCTCTCTTGCCCATGAGAGATATTTTTGTTTCCATCCAGGGTCTGAAGACAAGGCATCCTGCCCCCCGCCCCAGCGAGGGCAGGTTCTTCTGACCCACTTGCACGCCAAGGCAGCAGTTCCGTCCTCCATGTGGGCGTCAGGACCCGTGTCTGCGTGCCCCGCCTGTCAGAAACTACCCCACCCATTGCCGTGCTTGCTTGTGGCTTGAGCTTTGGGTTTCTCTGTTTGGGGGCATCTGGGGTTTCCCTCTGCTTCTTCCCAGTTTAGTAGTGGATCAAAATCTTTGCCCCATTTTATCTAACATGCTTATGTGTCAGACAGGGAGCAGCGTCCATGTTGTTTTTACAGTGTTTGCTTCAGCCTAAAGTTCCTCTTGACTCTTAAAGTTCTGTGATAAGATGCTTGTCGATTATGAAATCGAGTATTTGAAAGTGCACATTTTTGCCACACGGCTGCTTATAAAGACAACTGCACGTCACATTTCCTAGACAATCAGACCTCAGATTTTCGGTCCTCCTGAGCGCAGACGTACTGGACAGGCCACGTGTTCTGAATTGGAGTTCCAAAACAGTGGTGACCGTAGTTGTGAGAAGAATTACTGAATCGATCCCAGCTTTCAGCAAGAGCATTTTGTCCATCGCGGGTGTGAGGAAGGTTCCCTGTGGAACGGTGGCTGGTAGGCAGGTGTCCGCGTGCACCCCCTACTGCAGCTCGTGGAGCCCGGAGTCCACTCTGCCAAGCACTGGCAACGTCCTGTCATCTGGTCTCCACGCCAACAGGCCAGGCCTCTGCTGGGACCCAGATGGCATCCTCGGTTCTGGAGTGGGGAGGGGGAAGGAGCTGGCGTAGGTGAGGGGTCCAGGGCCACCCCAGCTCTGGTTCCAGGTCTGGTGGGGCCTCCCATCGGTCCCTCTGTGTGTCCCTCTCCTGCTGGGGTGCGGAGAACAGCTGAGCCGCAGATGTCACAGACCGGATGCCGTGCGAGGCTGCCGTGGATCAGGCCCTGCTACCCGGGGTGAACCCCACTTCTCGGGAGGAAGGCACAGCCCCCAAGGCTGCCCTTGCTCAGACCCCAGCTGCAGGCTTGAGAGTCCCCAGGCCACCCACACTTCTGACCACCAACTATAAATTTGGGGTTCCCACAACTCCCTCAGGGTCAGTAACTCCCTAGAGCGACTCGGAGAGCTCAGGAAAGCACTAGCCTTACAGCCAAAAGGGGTACAAACCAGGACCACTGAAAGAAGGGACCCAGGGGACGAGGTCTGGGGCCCCTGAATGTGGCTTCTGTGCCCCCTCCCCTGGGAGCTGGGACACGCCACTCTCCCCCACGTCCACTTGTCAGGACAGCAGGGCACGGCCAGCCACGATGGCTCCCGATCCTGATGCCAGGGTTTTTATGGGGTTTCACTGTGTGGGCGAGATTGCTGTCATTGGCCGCGAGGCGGGCACCGGTGGCCAGCACCCCAGCTTCCTCTCCTGCAGGGTCTCTCTGGGGGGCAGCCCTATCCGGAGCCCTTGTTGGCATCAACCACCAGGTATGGTCCAAGGACTCGCCCATCACAGGGAAACTCCAAGGATTTAGTGGCTCCTCCCAGGAACCGGGACAAAGTAGCCAAATTCTAAACCACCCACCAGCTAAACTGGGCGTCGCTCAGCCAGTCACTGCTTCCCGGCCCTCGCCCTCCCCTCCCCGGAGGGGAGCTGGGTCCCCAGCCTCATGCCTGGCCTCATCGAGCCTCATGTCGCCCAGATCCAGCCTCTGGCCCAGAACTGTCTGGCCTCTAGCCCAGGCCCTTGTTCTGCTCTCAGCCCAGCACTGGACCTACAGCTTGGCCAGCTGCCTCTGTGAACCCTTCCCAGGAGAAGCAGTGAACAGACGCGTCCCGAGAAGCAACTCACAGCGGCTTCTCACGAGGAGACTGGCCCCTTCCTCTGCGGAGCCTGGAGATCAGGGACGGTCCGCCTCTGCTGTGCGGGAACCAGCTCCCGGCCCGTCCTTGAAGAGCTCGGGGTGGGGGTGTGAAGAGGCCACTGCCCTCCAGGCCACGTTGGACACGTGGCCTCCCAGGTCCAGAGTTCTGCTCGGTCCTGTCATCAGCACTGTCGGCCCTCCGGGCGTCACCCCGAGTGGCCAGCGGGAGACAGATGCCTGCTTCTCTGTGAATGCACTTCCAGCGTAGGTCAGACCTCTTTGTGTTGACAGTCGTACAAACTCGCCACCCAGCATCGTACGCCCTTTATCCTGAATGTCCGTAGTCTGAGCCTCACAGGATCCAATCTGATTCTAATGCGTGAAAAACTGCCAAATGTGCCCGTAGGTGCCCTGCGTGTGATTCAGAACTTCGGGGCCTGCCTTTCTACTCTAAGTACAGGCTTTCTTCCTTTAATGTGCTTTACCTTGCCTTCCTCTGAACTTTATTTTAATTCTGAGATACACACACACACAATTAACACACACAACTCACACACATGTACACACACATGTACATGCCGCTACGCTGATTTGGTTCCTTGATTTGCTACCATTCCGTAATATCTCCCCAACATTGAAACTTTGTGCTGTTTTCCTCTAGAAATAATTATGGCTCAAATTAAGTCTGAGGTGATCCCAGCACCTGGAGAGCCAGAATATGACTTGACGTATAAGTTACTTCAGTGGCATTTCTGATGCTTCAGGGAAACACACGGCTGCAGCGTTGCTGCCGTCTTAAGGGACAGGACAGGCCCTACTTGTCCGAGATCCTCGTGTCTTGCTCTGCGTCCAGATGAGTTTTAGAAGGATTATTTTGGTAAATATTTAAATGACAGACACTCATAAGGCCTTCTTTACAAGACGAAATATATGCTTTTAGTTGACTGATTCATAGAGCTACATTTTGAGCGGATTGTAAGTGGATTGTAAGTTTATGCATCTGCCTGGGATTATGTCCTCTTGGGGGCCGAGAACAGTCACCTGTTCCGTGGCCCCATGGTTTAATTGTACGTGCAATGGGATTTCCTGCCTGAGTTTGGGGTGTGTCCGGTGGGGTCACTTTTCCCTACAGATGTACCGAGGCAGGTGGCATGGACTGGGGTGGTGGCCGCACACCGTCCTGGGCTCCCTCTGGGTCCCTGTCGCCAGAGGAGGACCTGCTCTCTCAGGCGTCACACCACACTCACGGGGTGGGGGCACAGGAGGGGCCTGGAGACAGGGCCAGACCCACCTCAGAGCCTTCCCCGCCCCGCCCTCCCTGACCAAAAAGCATCTCGAGCTCCAGGAGAGGCAGTACTTACAGAAGGCGGTGAAAACAGCCAGCTCAGTTGCCCCAGCGTGAGAAGCAGAGGAACCGAGAAACTTCAAGGGTTTCGGTGGGGTTGACGCCCCAGCTTCCCTGGGGCGTCTGTCTTACAGTTTCCCTGCAGCAGTGTTAGCAGGTCCTGCGTCGCTGCTGTAAAGACCGCCAGGTGCCGGCTCTGTTCTCCGGTACGGTCGACCTTGTCTTCCCCACTTCGTCTCTCATGTTATCTAGCGGCTCCTGACCTCTCTTCCTGTTCCTTCTTTTTTAAAACAAATGAATAGTAACATCCATTGAGGACTCAAGCACCTTTTGAAGGTGTGTGAGGACGCCATTCCTACAACGTATACACTGCCTGCCCTTCACTTACTTTTTCTAAAGTCAGAAGAAGCATTAATTTCCCAGTTCCTGAATATGCATTGATATTATAAATTTTCATTTAAAAAATAAGCATAAAGCAGCTTAAAGGGCTTTTTTTCACACTCTCATTTGTGGACAATATTTTATCACAAAGTGATGGCATTTGGTGCAAACACACTGGTTATAAGTGAATATCTTATTATAATGAAGGGCATTTCTGCGACTTTACTGTTTGTTGCTCTACCCTTGGCGAGACCTGTCCTCCCTTGAAAACAAAATAGACCCCAAACGTCAAACGTGGGAACCTCTGAGTGCAGGAATGCAAGAAAATCCGGAAAGGTGTAACGTAAAATTTACTGTCCTAGAGTTGGTGTTTGTATCATTGCAGGATCAAGGTCAGGCACACATCTTCCAGGACAGATGTTTGGCTCCGCTTTTAAATTTTAGAACAGCTGGGCAGACAAGGAAGACATTAAAGAAAGCAGTGGTTCAGTGACCAAGCCACATTGTTCCAGCGTTCTCCACCCACACCTGGCTGAATTAAACACGTAACCTTGGATCTTCAGCGTATATTGCAAATTACTAGATGGTGTTATTTAATATGATTCCTCGTCTTCTCTTTCCAACTTAGCAACCACAGGGTGGAAAGGAGGGACGGCCTCTGGAAGAGAGCCCCGGAGGGCCGTGAGGAGACCCCCGGTGCGGCCTGACCTGGCCGGCAGCATGGTGGGGAGGAACGGCTGCAGGGCTGTGTTGGTCCCTCGGCTGCCAAAGCAGCACCACAGGCAGGTGGCTGAAAACTGCAGAAACGATGGTGTCACCGCCCGTGGGCGCCAGCAGGGCCAGACTATCTGCAGGCTCCTCTCCCGGGTTCTGGGGCTGCCGCGTCCCGGGGGCCCCCCGAGTGTAGATGCATCACCCCGTCCCCCGTCCGTTCACGTGCTGTCTTCCCTGTCTGCATCCAGATTTCCCACTTGCACGAGGACACCGTCACACTGGGGCCGGCCCACCCTGTAACCTCGTCTTAACTCGCTCACACTGTGAAGACCCTGTTTCCACATGAGGTCCCGTCACAGGGCCTGGCAGTTAAGCTCAGCGCGTCTCCTCGGGGCCACGAGCACACAGTGTCGGCCGCACCCTTTCCCGGAGCCGGGGCGTGGGTCGCGGGTTCACCCCACAGGCCTCTCGGGTCTGCCCCGTTCGTGCGGCTTGCCTCTTTGCGGGGATTCGCGTCTGTACTGTTTGACCTTTAAAAGTAAGCAGTCTTGATTGGCAGGTGAGGCCCCAGCGTGGCAGTTCGGCCTCGGAGCGCGTCATCGTGGGTGCTTTCCGCTCGCCCCTCAGCTGTAACCCTGGTTGGGTGTTGCTCCTGCTCAGGAAGGTTCTGTCAATCTAACGCGATGTTATTATCGTTCTTACTTGTATGTTTCCTCTCTGCGCGTCCTCGGCTGTCTTTGGAATGGGTGCGCTCATGGCTCACACACGTCACGTCCTCCGGGTTTTGTCAGCTGTCTGACTGCTTCGTGGGCGGCAGGGGGAGGAGAGGTTCGGGGGTCGTGCCGGGAGGGCCACAGAGCCCCCAGCCGGGCTGTGCTGGAGGAGGTTACGGGGCGCACGCGGTGCCGC
>NW_020173973.1:0-33813 GCF_003031525.2 Neophocaena asiaeorientalis asiaeorientalis | reverse complement strand
GCACCCCCCCCCCCCCGCCTCTTCGTGGGCCAACTGCGCCGCCTCCCGCGCCCCTGCCCGGGTTATGTTACGTCGTGAGGCACGCGGCTCAGGGACGGGCAGAGAGGAGGGGCTCCGGCTCGGAAGCTCCCCCAGCCCCGCGGTTTCGGGGTGTCAGGGAGGCTCTGGGGAGGGTCCAGCTGCTCGCTGACGAGCTCAGAGTGTCCAGCCTCGCCCCCCGGAGGTTGGGGGTTGAGGCTGAAAGTTGGGGCCTCTCATCAAGGTTGGGTCTCTCTGGTGACCAGCCCTGTCCTGAAGCCCAAGCGTCGCCGCATTAGAACAGAGATGCCCCGTCACGCTTGTCCCTCCATAGACGTGGGGCTTTTAGGAGCTTGTGCCCGGAAGTGGGGTGCAGAACCAAGGCGGCCTCGGGGTTCAGGAGGCCTGGTGCCGAGAAGCGTGGCTGCTTCCCTCAGCGTCCATGGGGCAGTGCAGGAGGAAGAAGGTGGCGGACGGGCCTCACCATCGAGGGGGGCTCAGAGGAGACAGGACGGGTACTGGGGGCCTGCTGTCCCGGGAGGTAGGGCGAGGGCCGTGGGCAGGATGGACAGATGTGTGTGGTCGGCCTAGAGCAGCCTGGCTTGTCCACCCACTTGCTGGGGCATCCGACTGTTCCGAACGGGTGACTGGCTTGAGCAGACAGCCCAATGTTCTGATTCGGGTGTCAGGACGGCTGCTTTCACGGAGTTGAAGTATTTTCAACCAGGTGGCCTTTGCAGCATGGGCAGGGCCGTGGTCCTCACCCCCTTCAGGGGTCCTGGTCTCCTGCACAGGAAGGGCGTCTGGCTTCCCCTCACCCTGCTCTGTGCTGCCCCCTTCTGTGGATTTTGATTCTTCCCTGACGGTGCTGATTTAGTCCTTGTGGCCCGCCCAGTATTCACGGGGTTGGCCCCTCTGTCCCTCACATGGTGACCCTGGGGCAGGACGCCCAGCTCTGGTGGGAGAACAGCCCGTGAATCAGTGTTTCAGAAAATGCAGGGCCTTCTTCCCAAGGTTGCTGTTCAAAACTGTTTTTCCCTTCCAAAACTTTAGTCTCCCCCCACCCCCCAGTTAACATCAGTTAATTTAATTCACTTCTCTTTCCCTTGTTCCAAATTTTCACTTGATTCCGCCATCATCTCTTTTCGGTTTAGGCTGGTTGGTATTCTGGTTATGGTTCCCTTGCCTGTGTTTTCTCCTTCTCTGTCTTATCTAAGTGGCTTTCTCCCAACATTTGGGAGAGGCAGACCAGTCGGTCCTTGGTGGCTTCTCTGTACTTTTCTTCTTCATTTTCAGTTTTTTAGCGCCTTCTTTGTTTTTCTCCTCCTTCTTTTCTCCTCAAGCAGATTTTTCACCTGTGTCTCGTTCATGTAGGTTTTGCAAGTTGACTGGCATTCAGAACAGTGTCGACATAATCTGAGCCCGAGATTTCAGGATAAAACTGTGTGAATGCTGGGCCATGGGTGGGGCTGCTTGTTACGTGGTGCAGCCCTGCCTTGGGCACCCAGGACCACCTGGTAGAATCGCTGTCTATGGGCTCCTCGTGTGCCACGCGGCCCCTGGAGGAGAGGGCGGACGTGTCGTCAGGCCTCTTTTTATGGAAAACACCACAAGGTCACCCTGGAGTTGAGTGTGTGGAACCACCTGTGTGGCTGGGCAGAGCACTCAGGGGATGCAGGTGCCGGGCTGCAGGGTCTCAGTGGGGCAGGTCCAGGACCAAAGGCAGCTGTGGTCCCGGCGCCCCTGGTTGGGAGTCTCCGCCGCTTCAGTGTCGGGAGCCCTGGCACACCTGCCAGCGGTGAATGGGCCCTTTGTCTCTAACTGGCAGGTTGCTTTAGCTCATGATCACATAGGAACGGCAAACATAAGGACTTTATACGTGTTTGAGTAAGAGAAGAACAGAAGGAATTTGAGCCAGTGCTGAGACCAGGTGAGTCTTGCCTCTGAACGGGGTCTGCCCGGCTAGGTTCTGCAAAGGCGCTGCCCCGAGGGGTCCTGCCCGCGTCTGCACAGAGCCCAGCCCCGCCACCCTGACCTGACTGCCGGCCAGAAACGGCTACACGTTCTTCAAAAGAGCCCGGGTCACCAGACCAGGGCGCCTTCCTTGGAACTTTACGCACATGTCAGTTCGGTAATCCCTAGCGTTTGACCTGCAGATTAACGTTCTGGGAAACGTATCAGTAGCAGCGCTGTGGGTTCTGTGATTTTCCCTAAATGAGCACGTGCTCTGGATGAAATCACGACATCTAAATGTCGCGTCAGCCGCTCAGCCCTCCTGCACGCGGCCCCCCGTTTCCATCCGAGCCCAGCCCTGCGCCGCTGTGACGGGCAGGCGTGCGCGGAGCTGGGCGGCAGCAGCAGCGGCTTACAGGACGCCGCTTCCCAGGAGCGTGGCCTCCTCGGGAGGTTCACGATCACGGGAGGTAACACCCCCAGCCTGTTACAAAGGGAACCGAAGGCAAAGATACGACCCAGACCAGGGGAGGAAGCGCCGGAGCAGAGCCACCCTGGCTCCGTGTCGGCCGCCGGGCCCAGGGGCCTGCTCTCTGCTGTGTCCGTTGCTGCCTTGCACACCTCACGGCAAAGCCTTTGTGGAAGAGCTTTAGTTTTTGCTCTGTGTTTTGCTTCTGCTTCTGAATCTCACCTGCCGATACCCCGCTGATAGCTGAGTAGGGAGATGCGAGCACAGAAGCCGAGACCATCCCGGCGGGTCCCCTGTGCGTCTCAGCCCCAGTGGGGTTTTTGGCTACCTATACCTGCTCTGTGTGCTGGGCTCGGCCGGCTGTGGACGGCAGGCTACAGCTCAGTGTCTGAAATCTGACCCTGTTTCCGGGGTAAACTGGCCGCAGGAGGGGGAGCCCCAGGTGCCACTGGCGTGCCCTCAGGGGTGGGAGATCAGAAAGCAACCCACGCGTGTACCTTGGGGACCTCGGCCTGCATTTCTTAAGTGTTAAGAATGCTTTTTAGCTAATGGGGCAGGCAAGCTGTGGTCGGCTGCATTGTGCCTGCGGGGCGGTCTCCATCCACACGGGCAGCGGGCGGGCGGGGGCCGCCCTGCCTCTTCTGCAATCAGGCCTTCCACCCCCTCCCCAGACAGTGACGCTCGCCTGCGTCCCTCGGGGGCACAGTCACTCTGACCCTGGTGCCCTGACCACCTTGGAAGGGAAATCTAATCGAATGGCCACAAAGCCACACAACCACCACCGACTAAGCAAGCCGGCACCCTGCAGCCCCCAAGCCCACTAAAGCTTTCTGTTTCTAGGTAAAGTCTGTCGTTTTTTGGGAACCTACTGTGGGGCGACATTTGTCCAGATACAAGGCAGACACAGGGAGACCGTGGGAAGGCACCCGGTGATGCTCAGCGCCCGGGGTCAGGGACACCTTAGTGCGGGCGGCCTTCCTCAGCCCAGCCACAGGCCAGCGGGCTCGTCCCCCGTGGTCCGAAGGGGACCTCGTCTTCCTTGTCCACTTGTCACCAGAGCCCTCGCTTCTGCCCCACAGCCGGGGCCGGCCGGGTCCAGAGCCTGTCCTGTTCATGCTGCTAGCACAGGGCTGGAGGTGCACCTTGGGCACGGCTGGGCTCACAGGTGCAGGATGCATGTCCGCGGGAAGGCCGGGGCTAGGTCATGTTATTGTACCCTTTGCACCGGCCGCAGGCGATCTTCTGGCAGTTTTTTTCTTTTAAAAATTTAAATACACACGTTTCCCTAGATCTTTAAACTCCAGAGCCGCCGCCTGGTGGTTTCAGTTGAGGGGACCGTTCAGGGCAGCGAGCTGTGCTTGCGATTGATTGATCTGCTTCTTGGTGGTTCGCCCAGACCAACCAGTCCGTTAGGTCAGACCCTCCGTCCAGGTTCCAAGGGCCTGGATGCATCGCACCACTGGCAGCGAGGATTCCGAGCTCCGTGGTCCTCGGCTCCTCGGGCGTGCACGGGGGCATTTGGAGAACACGAAAATGGCCCTCACGCTTCAAGGGGAATTGACACGCTGCTGGACACAAGCACCGAGCAGTTCTGTTTACAGTATCAGCTGGCACCTGCCAAGGAAAAGCCCAGCGCCGCGCTCTTGCGAGCGTGTGTGCGTGTGCACGCCTGTTTGTGAGTGTGCATGTGTGTCAGGGAGGGAGAGGGAGTGACTCGAGGGGCAAGGGTGATCTGGGGGACACCCGGGACGTGACGGCTTGCAGCCTGATGTCGGGCCTTGCTGCAGTAATGATTTCACGTTAAGGACGCGGGTGCCCACAGGACGCGCGGTCAGGGAGCCTCACGTCCACGGTCACCTTTGCCGTGGTAAACGCGGGTCCGCTGGTGCAGGTCACGGGGCGGAGGGGGAGCCAGCCAGGATCAAACCGCTCTCTGCCCTCCGCTCCCGTGGTGATGGCACACGCGCGGGATCTGTGCCTTTGGAAAGTTCTATGAGTTACTAAAGAGCCCAGAAATAGAAAAAAAATTTAAGTGTTACTTACTACAGAGAAAAGTACGCACGTCCAAGGGAGAAGCCCAGCAGCCAACCGCGGAAACCCGAGGGAGCTCGGCCAGGACGCCGTGCTGGAGCCGGCAGCCATCCTGGGAGCCGGAGGATGAGGGCGCGCCCTCGCAAGTGAGCCCCAGGGACAGCTTTGCACAGCGACCGACACAGTGAACGCTGGTAATCGGCAAGGAGTCGCAAGGGAACAGCAGCAGTTTCTGCAGACGGACCTCAGCTTATCACCGGCGGGCTTTAGGCTGTGGTGTTATTTATTAGGGCTGAACCTGCACTGAGAATCCAGCCCGGAGACGCAGGTACCTCTGCTGTGAGCCGCTCCTCTGGGGCCCTCCCCTGCCTTCTCCACCAGCTCTCTGGCGGCAGACGGTGGACGGCCTGGGGTGGAAACTCTGCTCCGAGGGTTAAGATTCTGGCTCAGCCCTTTGGGGCTGCTGTAACAGAACCCATCCTGCGTGCAGACAGCAGGAGTTTGTGCTCACCTGTCCTCTCTGGGGTCCCTTCTGAGGGCACTGATCCCGTCACCAAGGCTCCCCCCTCGTGAAGGCCCCACCTCCTGCTATCTCAGCCTCTGGGAGTGAGGATTCAGCATGGATTTAGGGGGACACAAGCAGACCACTGGACGGTGCCCTGCCCTGGGGGGCGCTCGGGGGGCAGCTGCGCTCCTGCCTGAAGTCTCCACGGGACTCGGGCCTTGTGATTCGGTCGCACGCAGAGCCGGCCGCCCCCAGACACGACGCTGGGCATCTCCTCCTCAGAGAGAAGCGCGTTGCGGGATCGGCTTCTGTTCCATCAGCGAACCCCTTTTAGGACAGGACTGGGGGGAAGGGGGAGGAGCCCCCGGAGGCCCCGTGACAGGAGACGGTTGGGAGGAAGGGCTGTGCTCCCTGCTCCCCAGGCGGCATCCTCTCCCTGCCCCTCCAGACGCTGCTTCCCTGCTGGTGCAAAGCCGAGGCTGACGGGTTCAGGAGCCCGTCACCTGTCGGGTGCCACGGAGGAGAGGCCACGTGGAGTGTGTGTTCAGTCCCCTGTGGTGCCCGGCAGCCAGGGGGCGAGGCCGGACCACGGAGACGGACGGCCCCCTCCCCCCATCCCTCCCTTACCCGGGGCACCTTGCGAGACCGCTTGCACGGTTTGGGTTTAACTCCGGAACAGATGTTGGCAAACTCCGGCCCATGAACTGGCCGCCAGTTTTTATAAATACAGCTTTTGTTGGAACTAGTTTTGTTATTAGACGTATCAGTCTCCAGGGCTGCTGTAACCACCACAGACTGGGCAGCTTAAACAACAGAGATTTATTTTTTCAGAGCCCTGGAGGCTGGAAGCCGGAGGTCAGGGTGTCAGCAGGGTTGGTTCCTCCTGAGGCCCCTCTCCTCAGGTGACCTCCTTCCCGCTGTGTCCCACAGGTCATCCCTCTGTGTGTGCACATTGCTGTCTCTTCCTGTGTCCAAATCTCCTCTTCGTACAAGGACACCAGTCATACTGCATTAGGGCCCATCCTAACAGGCTCATTTTAACTTAATCACCCCTCTAAAGGCCCTGTCTCCAAACAAGTCAGTCTGATATACTGGGCACAAGAGCTTCAGCATCTGAATTTGGGGGGGACACAATTCAGCCCATGATTTCAGAGTTAGCAGTTAAAACTACAGGACAACAGTTAAATTTCAGATAAATAGCAAGTTGTGCATAGGAAATACTTATTTTTTTAAATTCTTATTTATGTGAAATTCTAGTTTAACTGGAAAGTTTACCTGACAGCCCTAATTTGAACCTAGTCATACCCATTCGTGTATATTTTGCCTGTGACTGTCTTCATGTTACAGTGGCTTGAATGAGTTGAAGCCAACCCCAATTCCTTTTAAAGTTCACATGAAAAATTAGCCACCGCCCTGGGAGAAGGATGTGGAATATGTAATTAGTTCCCAGGACCAGGGCTTTGAGCACAGGACAGAAGCTAAAACAGCACATCAGAGTTAAAAGTCTGTTCCCCTAGACGTTCAGTATTGAGTCTGTGTTGACTTAAAACCTCCAAAGACCCAAGACTGTATAACTGGGAGAGGGATCTATATTCCGTATCAATTACCTATATGTCCTTCTGTCTATTTTCCTTAAGGACTTCCTAATACTCTCTTTCTTATTACGTAGTTGTTTTTGGCCATCATCATTGATTGAGTTTCTCATTGTCTCGTCCTGCATTAGAAAAGTGTTGTCTGTCGGTCATTATTGTGATTTTTTTCTTTCTTTCCCTTCTTACTTGCTGTTTTCAGTCAAGGCTTTTGAACTTGTTTTCCTGTAACTACGGTGGCTTGAATCTCATCCAACTCCTTCGTAACACCTGCTGTGTCCTAACAAAGTAAACACAGGCGTTTAAAACTTGAGAAGGCAAAGGCTGTCAACAAATTGGAGGGAATTCAGAGAACAGCACGGAAATGGTTAAGAGGCTGGAAGATCTACTTGTGAGAAAAGCGCGAAGGAGTTGAGTGTGTTTGCCTTGGAAAAGCAGTGACCAACATGGGCAGAAGCGCAGCTGAGAACTTTGAGTGTAGCGATCCCAGGAGAGAGGATTATTTTAGGGGCCGTTTGACCGGAGGTCGATGGGGGAAGGTCTTCTGTGAAGCTGGGTCCGGCGGAGGGGAAGGAGGAGGTGGGGAGAGACCAGATGCGGCAGGACGTGAGGTGGCGGGCGTGTAACGGCCATGTTGAGCCAGGCCCCGTCCCCCGTCGGCTCCTAAAGGCCGTAGGGGACCTTGTGCCCTTTGTGTCTAGCAAAGTGCAGCTTCTCGGTGGCCTCTGCCTGGACTTGGCTTCTGCCTGTCTCCATCCCTCCTTCCATTTGAGAGTCTGTTTCTGCTGTGGTCCTGGGAGCGTCAGTGAGGCGGGGTTTGGGGACCTCACCAGCCATGTCAGACGTCACCACACCGCGCTGATTTCACCTCCAGGATGACCCTGGAGTCTGTTCCAGCTGCTCAGCTGCCGACTGCATCCCCCGTGCAGGCCCTTCACATCCCCCCAACCCAGTCCGGACCCGTCCCTCGCCAGGTCGGAGCCCGCAGTGGCTGCTGGACGCAGACAGAGCCCGTGCTCCTTCCGGCTGTTCCCTGCCTCGTCCCCCAGGCTCCCGGCAGCCTCAGACGCTGCTTCTCACCGCCAGGCTCTGCCACTGGAGGTCTCCTGCCTGGAATGGCCCCCCACCCCTCCCCTGAGTGAGATCCTGAGAGACGCAGCCGAGGGGGCCGCCCTGGGCCCCGCATCCTCGCCGTGTCTCTAGCGTTGCACCCAAGAAGGGATTAAGATGCAGGAACGGAGTTGCATCGAACTGTGGTTTTAATAGTACGATGTTCTAGGTAGGAGAGGGCAGCGCTGGACCCTCAGGGATGCCCCTCGGTCCAAACCACACTGAACAAGGGTGGGGCCCCAGCCCCGGGCCCTCCGGGAGGAGGAGGGTGACACAGAAGTCCAGGGTCAGCGCGGTGTCGGGATTCCTGGTGACCCTGGGCAGTAGCCAGGACGTGAGGCCTGGGGCCCAACCTGCAGGAGATGGTCTGGACAGGCTGGGGGGACAGTGCGAGCAGTAGAGCTCCTGTGCCTGGCCAGCCTGAGGCTGACGCTTAAGGCAGCAAGGCTGACCTCCGGGGACACTTTGTGCTGGGCAGGGCTCCTCCGCTTGGTTCAGAGCTGACCGGGCCTGCAGAGGTGTTTAGTGGGCCTGTGAAAGGAGCAGATAAGACCCGCACCCCCTTTCCCATCAGATGCTTGTCACTAACTCCTGAGGTTGTTTGCTAAACACACGTCTTCTGTACAAGGGGCTCGCGAGAAATTCTGGTTTCTCTATTTGATGATATTTAAGCTCCCTCTCTCATCCTTGGAATTCTTTAGAGGAAAGAGACTAAGGAGGAAAAAGGAGTCATTGTATAAATCAAGCTGAACCTGTCAGTAGGTCGTGAAGGCAGAGTGTTTTGCTGCATCCTGCCCTCCAGCCAGGGGTCTGTCCTCCGTGACCCTCCGACCCCCATTACGTCTTCACCCCATCTCCTGTGTCCACAACCTAGAGGAGAAGGGGCTTCCGGACACTCACCGTCTCCCTGTTTCCCTCACGTATCCTGTGTCCCATCCATATGCTATTTATTTACAAGGCTCATTATTTTATATCTGTACACTGAAAATACTCAATACAAGATAAACATTATATGGTGACAAGCACATTATTACAACAACAGAGAGCCCTAGAATCAGGAAAAATTCCCTTGAGTCTGGGACCCATGTGGCATCTTGTCTGCGGGTCCGGATGACCCTTGGCCCTTGAGGTTGTTCCTGGGAGCTGCACCGTGGGTGGGACACTGGCACCAGGCCCTCCTGGTGTTTCTATGCACAGCTCGGGCGGATCCAGAGCCGCTTCCCTCATTCTGTGTTACATGCGATCATGTGCGTGTTGTAATGTATTCTACTTCGTAATTTTAGTGAATTAATTTCACTTGACTTACACATTTCTTATCGTCTTTAAAATATTTTTAATTTTTTATATAATCTTATGAATTGCGGTATAGCTGATGTTCAGGTGTACAGCACAGTGATTCATAACGTTTAAAGGTTACCCTCCATTTATAGCTATTATAAAATAATGGCTATATTCCCTGTGCTGTACAATATATCCTTGTAGCTTATTTATTTTATACATAGTAGTTTGTACCTCTTAATTTCCTACCCCTGTCTTGCCCCTCCCCAATTCCCTCCCCCCACTGGTAACCACTAGTTTGTTCTCTATATCTGTGAGTCTGCTTCTGCTTTGGTATATTCACTAGTTTGTTTTATTTTTTCGATTCCACGTATAAGTGATACCATACAGTAGTGGTCTTTCTCTGTCTGACTTATTTCACTTAGCATAATACTCTCCAGGCCCATCCATGCTGCTGTACACTTTATTCTTTTTATAGCTGCATAATATTCCATTGTTTATACATACCCCACATCTTTATCCATCCATGTGCCTTTTCAAATTAGTGTTTTCATTTTCTTCAGACAGATACCCAGGAGTGGAATTGCTGGATCATATATTAACTCTATTTTTATTTCTTTGAGGAACTTCCATACTGTTCTCCGTAGTGGCTATATCAATTTACATTCCCACCGACAGTGTAGGAGGGTTCCCTTTTCTCCACACCCTCTCCAGCGTTTGTTATTTGTAGACTTTTTTGATGATGGCCATTCTGACAGGGATGAGGTGATATCTCATTGTGGTTTTGATTTGCATTTCTCTGATGATTAGTGATGTATAGCATTTTTGCATGTGCTTGTCGGCCATCTGTATGTCTTCTTTGGAAAAATGTCTATTCAGCTCTTCTGCCCATTTTTTAATTGGGTTGTTTGTTTTTTTGAGTTTGTAAGTTATATGAGTTGTTTATGTATTTGGGATATTAACCCCTTATTGGTCATACCATTTGGAAATATTTTCTCCCATTCAGTAGATTGTCTTTTCGTTTTGTTGGTGGTCTCCTTTGCTGTACAAAAGCTTTTAAGTTTAACTAGGTCCTATTTGTTTATTTTTCCTTTTATTTCCTTTGCCTTAGGAGACAGATCCAAAACATATTGCCATCATTTATGTCAAAGGGTGTTCTGCCTGTTTTCTTCTGGGAGTTTTATGGTTTCTAGTCTTACATTTAGGTATTTAATCCATATTGAGTTTCTTCTATGTATGATATTAGAAAAAGTTCTAATTTCATTCTTTTACGTGTAGCTGTCCAGTTTTCCCAGCACCACTTGCTGAAGAGACTGTCTTTTCTCCACTGTGTATTCTTGCCTCCTTTATCATAGATTAATTGACCATAAGTGTCTGAGTTTATTTCTGGGCTTTCTATCCTGTTCCATTGATCTATGTGTCTGTTTTCGTGCCAGTACCATACTGTTTTGATTACTGTGGTTTTGCAGTATAGTCTGAAGTCAGGGAGCATGATACCACCAGCTCTGTTCTTCCTTCTCAAGGTTGTTTTGGCTATTCAGGGTCTTTTGTGTTTCCATATAAATTAAAATTTTTTTGGTTCTAGTTCTGTGAAAAAATACCACTGGTATTTTGCTAGGGATTGCATTGAACCTGTAGATTGTCTTGGGTATTATGGTCATTTTAACAATATTAATTCTTCCAGTCCATGAACACAGTATATCTTTCCATCTGTCTGTGTTGTCTTCAGCTTCTTTCATCAGTGTCTTATAGTTTTATGAGTACAGGTCTTTTACATCCTTAGATACGTTTTTCCCCAAGTGTTTTATTTTTTGGATGTGGTTGTAAATAGGATTGTTTCCTTAATTTCTCATTCTGGTAGTTCATTGTTAGTGTACAGAAATGGAGCAGATTTCTGTATATTAATCACAATATTGATTCTTCCAATCCAAGAACATGGTATATCTCTCCATCTGTTTGTGTCATCTTTGATTTCTTTCATCAGTGTCTTATAGTTTTATGAGTACAGGTCTTTTACATCCTTAGATACGTTTTTCCCCAAGTGTTTTATTTTTTGGATGTGGTTGTAAATAGGATTGTTTCCTTAATTTCTCATTCTGGTAGTTCATTGTTAGTGTACAGAAATGGAGCAGATTTCTGTATATTAATTTTGTATCCTGCAAATTTACCAGGTTCATTGATGAGATCTAGTAGTTCTTTTGGTGGCATCTTTAGAATATTCTATGTATAATATCATGTCATCTGCAAACACTGACAGTTTTACTTCTTCCATTCCAATTTGGATTCCTTTTATTTGTTAATCTTGTCTGATTGCTGTGGCTAGGACTTCCAAAACTATGTTGAATAAAAGTGGTGAGAGTGCGCATCCTTTTCTCGTTCCTGATCTTAGAGGAAATGCTTTCAGTTTTTCATTGTTGAGTATGATATTAGCTGTGGGATTATCCTAAATGGCCTTGATTTTGTGAGGTATGTCCCCTCTATACCCACATTCTGGAGAGTTTTTATCGTAAATAGATGTTGAATCTTGTTACAAGCTTTCCCTGCATCTATTGAGATTATCGTATGGTTTTTATTCTTCAGTTCATTAATGTGGTATATCACATGGATTGATTTACAGATACTGAAAAATACTTGCATTCCTGAGATAAATCCCACATGACCATGGTGAATGATCCTTTAAATGTATTGTTGGATTTGGTTTGCTAAGATTTTGTTGACGATTTTTTCATCTACATTCATCAGTGATGTTTGCCTGTAATTTTCTTTCTTTCTTTTTTTTTTTTTTGTGATACCTTTGACTGGTTTTGATATCACGGTGATGCTGGCCCCAGAAGGAGTTTGAAAGCATTCCTTCCTCTGTACTTTTTTGGAATAGTTTGAGAAGGAGAGGCATTAACTCTTCTCTAAATGTTTGGTAGAACTCACCTGTGAAACTATCTGGTTTGTTTCTTGGGAGTTTTTAAAATTACTAATTCAATTTCATTACTGGTAATTGGTCTGTTTATATTTTCTATTTCTTCCTGATTCAGTTTTGGGAGATTGTACAATCTAGGAATTTGTCCATTTCTTCTAGGTTGTCTACTTTCTTGGCATATCATTGTTTGTAATAGTCTCTTATGATCCTGTGTATTTCTATGGTGTAGGTTGTAACTTCTCCTTTTCCATTTCTGATTTTATTGATTGGGGTCCTTTTTTTTTTTTTTTTTTTTTTTTTTGATGAGTCTGGCTAAAGTTTTTTCAATTTTGTTTATTTTTTCAAAGAACCAGCTCTTATTTTCATTGATCTTTTTATTGTTTTTTGGGTTTTTTTTTTTAAGTTTCTATTACATTTACTTCTGCTCTGATTTTATGATTTCTTTCCTTCTACTAACTTTGAGTTTTTTTGTTCTTATTTTTCTAATTCCTTTAGGTATAATGTTATGTTGTTTATTTGAGATTTTTCTTGTTTTCTGAGATAAGCTTTATCACTATAAACTTCCCTCTTAGAACTGCTTTTGCTGTGTCCCATAGATTTTGGATCATTGTGTTTTTGTTTTCATTTGTCTCCAGGTCTTTTTAAATTTTCTCTGATTTCTTCAGTGATACGTTAGGTGTTTTGTAGCATATTGTTTAGCCTCCATGTGTCTGAGTTTTTTTGCAGTTTTTTCTCTTGTAGTTGATTTCTAGTCTCACAGCATTGTGATCAGAAAAGATGCTTGATATGATTTTAATCTTTTAAAATTTATGGAGACTTGTTTTATGGCTTAGCATGTTATCTATCCTGGAGAAGGTTTCATATGCACGTGAAAAGAACGTGTATTCTGTTGCTTTTGGATGGAATATAGATATCAATTAAGTCCATCTGGTCTAATGTGTCATTTAAGGCCTGTGTTTCCTTATTGATTTTCCGTCTGGCTGTTTTGTCCATTGATGTGAGTGGATGCTGAAGTCCCTACTATCACTGTGTTACTGGCAATTTTTCCCTTTATGTCTGTTAATATTTTCTTTATGTATTGAGGTGCTCCTATGTTGGTTGCATATATTTTTTCAATTGTTATATCTTCTTGGATTGATCCCTTGATCAGTTTTTAGTGTCCTTCTTTGTCTCTTGTAACAGTCTTTGTTTTTTTTGTTTGTTTGTTTTGTTTTTTTGCGGTACGCGGGCCTCTCACTGCTGTGGCCTCTCCCGTCATGGAGCACAGGCTCCAGACGCACAGGCCCAGCAGCCATGGGTCACGGGCCCAGCCGCTCCGCGGCATGTGGGATCCTCCCGGACCGGGGCACGAACCCGCGTCCCCTGCATCGGCAGGTGGACTCTCAACAACTGTGCCACCAGGGAAGCCCACAGTCTTTGTTTTAAAGACTATTTTGTCTGATATAAGTATTGCTACCCTGGCTTTCTTTTGATTTCCATTTGCGTGGAATACCTTTTTCCATCCCCTCACTTTTCAGTCTGTGTGTGTCTTCAGAGCTGAAGTGAGTCTCTTGTAGACAACATATATATGGGTCTTGTTTTTGTGTCCATTCAGCCAGTCTGTGTCTTTTGGTTGGAGCATTTAGTCCATTCACATTTAAAGTAATTATTGATATGTATGTTCTTATTGCCATGTTGGTAATTGTTTGGGGGTTATTTTTATAGTTCTTTTTTGTTCCTTTCTTCTTCTTTCGTTCTCTTTCTTGTGACTTGATGACTGTTTTTAGTGTTATATTTGGGTTCCTTTCTCTTTTTATGTGTGTGTATCTATTATAGACTTCTGGTTTGTGGTTACGTGAGGTTCATATAGAGTCGTCAGTTTATATAGTGATTGTTTTTAGTTGCTACTTATTTATTTCAAATGCATTTTAACAACCCTGCATTTGTGCTCTCTTCCCCTCTTGGTTACTGTTTTTGGTATCATGTTTTACATCTGACAGTTTTGTTTGTCTCTGAACTACTCCTGTGGATATAAACGACTTTACTACTTTTGCCTTTTAACCTTCTTAAGAGCTTTGTGTGCGGGTGATTTACTACCTTCACTGTATATTTGCACTTAGCGATGAACTTTTTCCTTTTATAATTTTTGTGTTTCTAGTTGTGGCCTTTTCTTTTTTGTTTAGAGAAGTCCCTTTAACATTTCTTATAAAGCTGGTTTGCTGATGCTGAATCTTTTAACTTCTGCTTGTCTGTAAAACTTTTGATCTCTCCATCAAATCTGAATGAGAACCTAGCCTAGCAGAATACTATTGGTTGTAGGTTTTTCCCTTTCATCATTTTAAATATGCAGAGGCTGCCGGTCACTGGTTGTTGGGGCCAGGTCATGAGGCAGCTGGCTGTGGAACCCCGGGGGCCTGGGGGCTAGTACTGGTTCACTGGTGGGCAGAGTTGGGGTCCGGGATACCTTGGGGCTTGTGCCCACCCACTAGTGGGTGAAGCCAGGTCCTGGGGCTAGTGCCGGCCCACTGGCGAGCAAAGCCAGGTCCTGGGGTCTGCCTGCAATGTCCGGGGGTATTGGACCCCTGGCAGGTGGGCCCACTTCCTGACACAGACGACTGTGGGATCTACCTTGTCACAGAGTTTGTGTTGGCCCAGCTGGTGGGTGGGCTGGGTCTCCTGGCTAGAGCAGGCTCACGGGTACACAGAGCCAGGGATTCTGGGGCTGGTGGCTGCCCCCCGGTGGTTGGGCTGGGGCCCAGGGTCTCTGGTTGCAGGGCCCTGGGGGTCCGAGGTCTGTTGCCTGTGCCCTGGGGTGTGGGGCTAGGTCCTGAGCCCTTTGGTGGGCAGGGCCACGGCTCAGGGGTCTGAAGGCGGCCTTTCTGCTGGGGTGTGGGGCCGTGTCCCTGCCTGGCTAGCTGCTTGGCCTGACGTGCTGACAGTGGGACCGGTCCTGGTGCTAATGAGCTAGAGGGAGGACTCCACAGTGGCTCTTGCTTTCTCCAGTGTCCACGTGGCAGAACAAGCTCCCAAGGTGGCTGTGCCGGCGTCTCTTCCCCAGGGGGAGCTGCGGTCGCCTCCCGCCTCTTGCAGACTTGCCCAGATCAGCGGGTGTGTCTAACCCAGGCTCCTTTCAAATTACTACTCCTGCCCTGGGTCCCTGAGCTGTGAGATTCTGTGTGCGCCCTTTAAGAGTGAAGCCCCTATTTCTCACAGCCCTCTGGTTCTCCCGAAAGTAAGACCCGCTGGCCTTCAAAGCCAGACATTCTGGGGGCTCGTCTTCCCAGTGCAGGACCCCAGGCTGGGGACCCCGATGTGGGGCTCAGTCCCCTCCTTCCTTCGGGAGGGTCTCTGCAATTGTAATTATTCTCGCATTTGTGGGTCACCCTTCCAGGGGTATGGGATTTGACTATATCGTGACTCTGCCCCTCCTACCCTTCTCATTGTGGTTCCTTTTTTATATCTTTAGTTGTAGAAGATCTTTTCCGGAAGGCTTCAGTCTTTTTCGTCATTAGGTGTTCTGTAAATAGTTGTAATTTTGATCTGAGAGGAAGTGAGCCCAGGGTCTTTCTCCTCCTCCATCCTGGCTGACTTTTCTCTATGTTTCTTATATTCTCAAAGAGAAACCGACTGAATCTTTGAGTAGAGATGGTTTCTACCAAACATGGTGATGTTGCAACACGTGGGACAAAGCTCCCACAGAGATCTTCCACAGAGACAGACATTTTCTGAAGAAAATTTCAAGTCCGAGGCACACCGTATGTCACAGACTACGAAATCTTCGAGCCTTACAGATTTACATAAAGTAAACAATGAAGTGTCTCCTTACCCAGGAGTTACAGTTCCATCTAGGTCCCATCAGAGTGCACGCGGCCCTCAGTGCTGCCGTGCCGTGTGGGAGTGACACCTTACAGCCGCAGTGACTTGTCTTGACGGTCAGGTGGCCGCCCATTGTAGGTGCTTCTTCAGCCTCAGTGCCCGTGCTGGGCATGCACGCCTCCCCGCCACCCTCCAGTCCCAGTGTGTCTCCTCGAAGAGGATCTAGGCTGGTTCTCCTCTTTGCCTTCGCCACCTGCTCTGAATGTTGACAATGCCTTCTCCATCTTGGCCAGATGATCAGCCTGGCTGCCGGGTGCTGACTCAGCGGGGTTCTCAGGGTGTTCCTTCTCCCTGACTGGAGGACGGCCTCTCTGTTTGATGTTCCCCGTTGGGAAAATCAACAGCGGATAATTATCATGACCTTTCTTCTCTAACAAGTTTAAGCCACACTTGTCAGGAGGTGTTGGCGTTCATTTGCAAATGCACCTTTCTGTAATCTTCAGGCAGAAGATTCATTTCAAGAAGCACCGTCCTGCCCTTTGCCATTGTTTGTTAACGTTAGTAATCTGATTTAAGTAAAAATCATCCTTTATATTGCTTCCCACATATGCACATTTTCCCTTTAAAGTTGGGAGGTTACACCAAACGCTGTTTTCCTTTCCTGCAAAGATACACGGGCGGTTTTAACACAGATGAGCCCAAGCGCAATGGGGAGGCGCGGTAGGTGGCGAGACCCACGCATCATTTGTATAATTAGTTTCACCTTGTAGCTGTGTCTCCGAAAATGCAATTAACAGTTTCATATTCAGCTTAGCCAGCTTCTACTCCTGCTGCGTGCTGTGCGGCGTTTGCATCATAGAAGGACAACTAATTGGTAAACACAGTGCTGCCAGCTTCTCCGCAATCCACCCAGTTCTCTTCGCGCTAATTGGCTCACAGCTTCAACACACGCTGGACGGAACTTCAAAGGCTGCTGCCGATGAGAGAGCTTGCGAGCACTTGTGTTTCACAGGACCGACTCCAGGGAGACTGGGGGAAAGTATTTTAAATGAATGCCGAATACAGGCAACGCTCTTGTCCAGTAGTTGCCATGGAAACCATGTTGTCTGCTAATCTGATGGGGGTGTGTGTGTTTACTGGGATTCGTCCCTAATGACCTTCAGAGAGGAAGTGGGCTCTGAGGGCCCAGTGCCCTCGGCCGCTGAGGGAGGACCCCCTGGGCCACTTCTGTGCCTCTTAGCCACATCCTTTCTCTGCCCCAGCCCAGCCCGGGAGCGCACTACCCTTCCGCACGTGTGTGACCCCAGGTGGCAGCACTGCGGGCGGAGACGCACACGTCCCACACGGAGACGCGGCTCCCTGTGCGGGAGCGTCACCCGCGCCCCCTCCTGTCCACTTCCCTACTCGCGAGCCTTTCACAGCATCAGATGGTTCCTTGGAGACAGGCTTGGTTTCTCTTTCTCTCGGAGAACTGCTGGTTGTTGGCTTGAATGGACAAGGTCTTGGAAGCAGTTCTTGTTCCTCAAGGAGGGGGCCATCCTGTGCGACCCGCGTGCCACATGTTTTCCGTGCAAGTTCACAGAGCCTGAGCGGCTGGGGCGACAGTCCGCTCAGGGTCATTCCCTGCAGCCTGTGAGGCGCTCAGAACTTGCCCAGTGACAGGAGGTTCCACTAGCCTTAAAATTAGATCCATCTCTCCTCTCCTTTCCTCTCCTCCTTTACCTCACCCCTCCCCTCCCCCTCCTCCTAGATCCCAGACTCTGGCTGCTCTGTGTTAATTACCAGGCCCTAAGGAATAGATGTTTCCCCTTACTGTTTACCCTGAGGACTGTCAGACAATTGTAACAGACGCATTTGTTATTTGTTTTGAATTCCTATAAATAGCTATTTGCTTGATCGCAGAAAAAAGGAAGAAAGACCCCATATGTTCAGCTTCCTTTGAAAGTGGATTATAAATATGTAGATGGAGAGCAAGGGAGGGGGGGGAAATGGGTGCCGATAGCAGGTGTTCCTCCCTGTCGTGAGTAGGTAAGAGTGAAAGGAATTGTGAGACAGGGTCATGGTGCAAGGACGCAGAACCAGGCCGAATCCAAACTAGGCAGACAGGGGTCTCCAGCACCTGTGCTTCCCCATCAGACGCTGAAGGTAGTGCCCCCCACCCCAGCTCTCCTAGAGACACAGCTCATGCTTCAGACCTGTCCTCTCTCTCACTTGTCGCAAATTTTCTAAAAGTACCTTGAATACTTCTTTATCAATAGACTCTGGGGATTCACTCATTTTAGTATTTAGGTTAGAAATAAAATGAACAAATGAGGACAAATGGAGAAAAGGTAACAAGATATTATGGTTTAGAGAAACTCAAAGATAGGCAATCAAGTCATTGGATCCAACAGGGAACACAGATGGGGTGTGGATTGGCACTCGGCCGTGCTTGTGAAGACAGGTCAGCTAAGTGCGTGAGCTTCCTGGGCATTTGGAGCTACAATCTTTTTCCTCTGCTCTGTCCAAGCCTCCAATTTCAGCTATCTACTTTTCCCTGTGGGATTTTCAAGATAAAAGGGAAGAAAAAGAGAAACAAATGAGAGAGTAGAAGAGGAAGAAAGACTCTGAAAAGTTTATATTATGTTAAAAATTAGGAACTGAAAGTAAGTTTTTGAATTTAAAAAGATTTCAGGGGAAACAATAGCCTTAACTCTTTTTTTTGTTTTGGAACAAAGGGAAAGATAGATGAATAGAGGTAGATAATGGATGGATGGATGACAAATGGATGATGATGATGGATGGATGGGTGGATGGATGGTTGATGGGTGATGGATGTTTAGATTGGATGGATCGTGGTTGATGGATGGATGGTGGATGGATGATGATGATGGATGGTGATTGATGGATGTATGATGGATGGATGGGTAATGGGTGATGGATGGATTGGACGGATGGTGGATGGATGGATGGACAGATGATGGATGGATGGATGATGGATGTATAGATAGAGGGATGGATGGTGGATGATGGATTGAGGGATGGATGGTGGACGGTGGATGGATGAATGGATGGTGCATGAATGTATGTGTGGATGGGTGGATGATGGATGGATAGATGGATGGATGGATGATGGATGGATGGACAGGTGAATGGATGGATGAATGATGGATTAATGGTGATGGACAGATGATAGATGGATGATTGATGGATGGATAATGGATGGATGGATGGATGAATGGATGGATGGTGGGTGGGTGGATAGATGAATGGATGGAAGACAGTGGATGAAAGGAACATGTACAGCAGTGGCCAACACCCCTACAAATCCTGCCTAATGGAATGTTAGCTTGGGAACTTGACCAGTCTGCTCGGTAGCTGACTGGCTGAAAGAGAAGGCACTGGGCTACGATTCTGAAGTGGAATTCAGGGAAGAGTTTTCCTTCAAGAAGCATGCCATTCATCTGATGGGAGCCTTGGTGTGCTGGAGCATGAGTGGTAACATTAATTTTTCTCATCTGCCTAAGTTTTTGGCAACCCTGTGCATTTCCTCCTGTCCGGTGAAGCAGCTCTCCAGGGCCCAAGGACGGATCCTGATCTCCATCACGAGCATCGTGGGTTGAAAATGCAGGCAGTTGTGAACAATGAGTCCTGCAGATGGGCATTTCCCTCAGAGCACTGCAGATGTACATGCTCCTCTGAACCACATATGAGGACAAATGTAAAAGGGCCTGGCCCACTGTCTGTGGGGGGAAGATGGGTACAGAAACTGTTCTATGTCTCTGATCACTGTGACTGAATGTTGGTGCACCACCAAATCCCGGATGCTGAAATCTTAACCCTTGGTGAGACATTAGGAGGTGAGGCCTTTGTGGGTGATGAGGTCATGAGGGTGGAGCCCTCTTGATGGGATTAGTGCCCTTAAAAAAGAGAAGGGTACATAAGATCATTCTTTCCCCATAACGAGAGAGTGTACAGTTAGAGGGCAACCATCTGTAAGCCAGGAGGAGGGCCTTCACTATAACCCTGGCAATGCTGGCACCAGACCGCAGACGTCCAGACTCCAGAACCCTGAGAAGTAATCATCTGTGGTTTAAGCCGCCCTGCCTGCAGTCCTGTTAGAGCAGCCAAGCTGACAAATGCTGATCCTGGGTTTATTTGTCTCCGCTCGCCACCATCCAGAATGGTGACATCCAGAATGCCGTACTCTGACGCCGAGCACGTTTCAACTGCCCCACCCCCACGTGGGTGCTCTGAGCCCAGCATCTCTCGTCTTCTTCCTTAGTCATAGAACCGTAGTTGAGTTTGGGCACATTCCTCACCCCAGAGTAAAACCTACATTCCCCAGCCTCCCCTTCATCTAAGAAAGGCTGCGTGACTAAGTCCTGGCCAGTTGGCCTCAGCCAGAGTGTTCTGCACACGTTCTTTGTTCCTCCCTCATTTCTGTGTCTTATTCCCATTTCTAGAGTGCAGATGTGATGGCTGGAACTGATGCCACACCAGGTTCCATGAGGTGACTTGGGAATTGAGGCCATAAAACAAGAGCAGCAAGAGAGGGAAAGGAGGGCTCACAAACCCAAGCCCACATATTAGCCCTGAACTGCCAACTTCCAAGTTTTATGTGAGAGACAATCTGCTATGTTGTTACTTGGGTCTCTCCTGTCACTCGCAGCCAAAGTCAGTGCTAGCAGAGACCAGAGACAGCATGTGACTTTCACTGATGTGGGTGTAAATGGAACCCCACTCACCCCACCCCAAGCTGATTACTTGATACACCTTAAAAACTCCACCTTCTACATTTTGTGAATTTTGGTATTTCTTCCATGGGGATTTATTATCCCTTACTTTATAATTTTCTACTCTGGTTAACTAAACACCATAGTTTTTTTTTGAAACATTGCTGCCTAAATTCTGCAGGCTTTCTTGCATCTGCCTCCCTGTGACTTACTGGGTATGACATGATCATTACGTCCTCTGCGTATCACACGTGGTCACAGGTGTTTCTTCCTTCTTCCTCCATTTATCCACTCACACACCCAGCAGATGTTTTTAAACATCCTCTTTGTAAAAGCTGTATATCAAACACTATGAAAAATACACAGCTGTGGGCCCTGCCCTCTAAGCTCCTACAATCTGTTAGGGAAGGTTCTAGAAAGGGAACAGTTATCTCATACTTACACAATAAATGACTGTATACAAAGCAGAAATTTGAGTGACTTTCTTAATAATCTTGGGTTCATCCACATGAGTAAAAGGCTTCTGTTCATTGTCCCAGGTTGAGTCTAAAATCCTTGGTAAGTTATGAAATTGCTATTTTTGCTCTCATTGTTACACTTTTCTAAAAAGGAAGGGAGGGAGGAAAGAAGGGAGGGAGGAAGGAAGGAAGGAGGAAGGGAGAGAAAATGAAAGAAAAAAAGAATTCTACACTATGATTAGACTGAGGAAGAGCTGGAAAAGGTACCTTACTGTAATAATTACCTATGACCAACTAAACCAGTCTTTAAGCCATTTTGAGTTTACTTTTGTGTATGGTGTGAGGGTGTGTTCTAACTTCATTGATTTACCTGCAACTGTCCAGCTTTCCCAACACCACTTGCTGAAGGGACTGTCTTTTCTCCATCGTATATTCTTGCCTCCTTTTTCAAAGATTAATTGACCATAGGTGTGTGGGTTTATTTCTGGGCTCTCTATTCTGTTCCACTGATCCATATGTCCACTTTTGTGCCAGTACCACACTGTTTTTTTAAGTTTATTTATCTAATTTATTTATTTTTGGCTGCGTTGGGTCTTTGTTGCTGTGCGTGGGCTTTCTCTAGTTGTGGCGAGCAGAGGCTACTCTTCGTTGTGGTGTGCAGGCTTCTCATTGCAGTAGCTTCTTGTTGTGGAGCACGGGCTCTCGGCACACAGGCTTCAGTAGTTGTGGCACGGGGGCTCAGTAGTTGTGCCTCGCCAGCTCTAGAGTGCAGTCTCATGAGTTGTGGTGCACGGGCTTAGTTGCTCCGTAGCATGTGGGATCTTCCCAGACCAGGGCTCAAACCCATGTCCCCTGCATTGGCAGGCAGATTCTTAATCACTGCGCCACCAGGGAAGTCCTACCATGCTGTTTTGATTACTGTAGATTTGTAGTATTGTCTGAAGTCTGGGAGGGTTATGCTTCCAGCCTTGTCCTTTTTCCTCAGGATTGCTTTGGCAATTCTGAATCTTTTGTGTTTTTATATCAATTTTAGGAATATTTGTTCTATCTGTGAAAAATGTCATGGGTAATTTGATAGGGGTCACATTAAATCTGTAGATTGCTTTGGGTAATATGGCCATTTTAACAATATTAATTCTTCTGATCCAAGAGCATGGGATATCTTTCTATTTCTTTGAATCATCTTCAGTTTCCTTTATCAATGTTTTATAGTTCTCAGCATATAAGTCTTTCACCTCCTTGATCAGGTTTATTCCTAAGTATTTTATTTATTTTCTGATGCAATTTTAAAAGGGATTTTTTTTTTAACTTTCCCTTTCTGATATTTCATTGTTAGTATAAAGACATGCAACCAATTTCTGTATGTTAATCTTGTATCCTGCTACCTTGCTGAATTTGTTTATCAGTTTTAGTAGTTTTTGTGTGAAGTCTTTAAGGTTTTCTATATATATCATCATGTTGTCTGCATATAATGACAATTTTACCTCTTCTCTTCCAATTTGGATATCTTTTATTTCTTCTTCTTATCTGATTGCTGTGGCTAGGACTTCCAATACTATGTTGAATAGAAATGGTGAGAGTGGGCAACTTTGTTTTGTTCCAGATTTTAGCAGGAAGGCTTTCAGCTTTTCACCAATGAGTATTATGTTGGCTGTGGGTTTGTCATAAATAGCTTTTATTATGTTGAGATATGTTCCTTCTATACCCACTTTGGTAAGAGTTTTTATCATGAGCGGATGATGAATTTTATCAAATGCTTTTTCTACATTTATGGAGATGATCGTGTGGATTTTGTCTTTTCTTTGGTTGATGTGCTGTATCACATTGATTGATTTGCTTATGTTGAACCATCCTTGTGACCCTGGAATGAATCCAATCTGATTGTGGTATATGATCTTTTTTTATCTGTTGTTGGATTCAGTTTGTTGAGGATTTTTGCATGTATGTTTATCAAAGATATTGGCCTGTAGTTTTCTTTATTGGTAGTGTCTTTGTTTGGTTTGGTATCGGGGTGATGGTGGCTTCATAGAATGACTTTGGAAGTGTTCCCTCCTCTTCAGTCTTCTGGAAGAGTTTGCGAAGGATTGGTATAGATTCTTCTTTGTATGTTTGGTAGAATTCCCCAGTGAGGCCATCTGGTCCTGGACTTTTGTTTGCAGGGAGGGTTTTTTTTAATTTTTTATTACAGATTGTTTTTCACTTTCAGTGATCAGTCTGTTCAAATTATTTCTTCTTGATTCAGTTTTGGTGGGCTATATATTTCTAGAGACTTGTCCATTTCTTCTAGGTTGTCCAATTTGTTGGCATATAATTATTCATAGCATTCTCTTATGGGTTTTTGTATTTCTGTGTACCAGTTGTGATTTCCTCTCTTTCATTTCTTATTTTAATTATTTGGATTCTCTCTCTTTCCTTCTTAGGGAGCCTGGCCAGAGGTTTGTCAATTTTGTTTCCCTTTTCAAAGAACCAGCTTTTGGTTTTATTGATTTTTTCTATTGTTTCTTAATCTCTATTTTATTTATGTTCTCTCTTATCTTTATTATTTCCTTCCTTATGCTGACTTTAGGTTTTGTTTGTTCTTCTTTTTCTAATTCTTTTAGGTGGTGGGTTAGATTGTTTACTTGAGATTTTTCTTGTTTTTTAGGAAGGCCTGTATTGCTATGAACTTTCCTCTAAGAATTGCTTTTGCTGCATCCTGTAGATTTTGTATGGTTATGTTTGTTTTGTATTCTTTAATTTTATTTCTCTTGGCTCACATCTTCTTATGAACCGAAGCATCATAATATGTCTTTAGCCTACTCTGTAGTTTTCTATTACCGGATGCTGTTATTCTGGTCGTGATGACGATCTGATTGTTCAGGGTCTTTTAAACATGTGCTCCCTCTTCTGGTTGGAAGATGATTTGAACTGGAATGGAACCAAACACATGTACACCTGTGATTGAGGGTATTAATACTTTAAAAAGAAACATTCAGGTAAAGGATTTCAGAAACAAAGATAACAGAGAAGAGCTTCTGTCAGCTCTTGATGATAATTGGGAGATAGAGACTATGGTGCTGTTCTTTTATAAAACTCGCCATCTTTAAGCATCATGGGAAAGCAGAGGCCGCTGTGAGAGTCATTTTCAATGTCACACAGAGGCCCATTCTGTTTTCTTTAGCAATGACATGCAGGCGGGATCTTGTGTTGGTAAAGACACCATGGAAATCCCATAATGAACATCTTTGATCATTTTCAAGGACACCTTTTGCTGTCACATTCCATGATCCCATCTGTGTTCATAAATTGGTGAACTTCTAAAATCTTCTGTGTGTAGAAGTGGGTTTTATTCAAAGCAGAAAGATGCTATTAAAGTAGAGGTGTTCCTTCCCTTCCACAGCCAGATGGAACCATTTGGAACAGGGGCAGCAGCCTCCTTGTCCCACAGTGTCTCAGGCCTTGGGTTTGGCACCAAAAGCACCGTGCTAATATATGAAATGAGGACTCTGAGTCATCAAGAATAAATTAGTCTCTGTTCATTCTACCAGGCTTAAGGCATCAGAGAAATAAGCAATACTTTTACAAAATAGACTTCCATTTTAAACCTCTCAAATGGGCGCTTATGTAGGTATGTTTTAAGTTACCCTGGAAATATATTTTTTTGGAATGACCTTTACCTAATTAATGCTAAATAAATGAGGTGCTACCATATCTTCTCTGAAACCTGAACTTTTCTATGGTTTTCAATATTTACAAGACTCTTCCATTGCCTGTTACCTGCACGCGTGGGAGTCACTGTGAAACGGAATTGGCACCAACCTCTGTGCCCCACTTTAACCACTGATCTTGGGATTCTTACTTTTTCAAGTATAGAAAAGATGTTGTGTGTGTAACCGACGGGGAAAACACCCAATGCTGTTAGTTCAACTTTAAAAATCGAGGGTTTGTGTATCTGTGGGTCCATTTTAGGCATCTGTGGACCGGGGGGTGAGTGCTGAGCTGGTGGGTACACCTGTGAGTGAGCAAAGGCTTTTCACCCCCAGGACCGTCTGCTCTTGGGGAGCAGACAGACGCCCCCACGAGCCCTGTTGAGACTTCGCCCTGAGGACTAGTGGGGATGCCCATGCATAGGGCGGTCCTCCCACAGTGCCTGGATGGGAGACGGCAGTGTAGACGGGAGGAAGTCTCTACCAGAGGCACAGGCATGCAGGGAACGGGGAGGACGGGGAGATGGGGAAGCAGCCCCGCTGGGGCTGGGGGCCGGCGTCTCCCCAGCAGGGTGAGCTGGTGCAGAAGCGCGGGATTGGACAAGGGCATGGGATTCCGGAAATGGCGCCACGTAGCTCACGCGTGAAGAACGTGAAGCATTGGGAGGGTGCCTTTCATGGGGAGAGTGTCAGCGGCGGTACCCACGATTCCAGATTGGAGACTCACACGCCTGCCACTGCCTTAGGGGTCTTGCCTGTGAGGGACACCCCCTCCACTGCTCTTCTCAGCCCAGGCAGAGCTGAACCCGGCGGACACTGGAGAAGGGGGGCTGGGGCTCCAGGGTGCACGGTGGGCGCTTGGGGGTGCCAGGCTTGTGGACAAAATTGCTTTCGGTCAGAATTTAAATGTGTCCTGATACTCAGTACAACACCAGGGTTTTCACATAAGTGGGAAAATTTGGCTTGTCTAAGATTTTTGGTTAAGAATACCCAATTATCGTTAAGACTCATGGCCTCATCGTTGGAAGCTTTTTAATCTTGTATATTTTACTGTGCTGTTGCTTCAGATCACATCGTCACCATTTCCCTCATGTGTGGGTTCCGCTCTCCATGCAGAATTGACTTTATCTGCATTTAAAATAAAATGCTGATTTTTCCACGGACAGAGCAAGTAACTGTGTAAGGTGGAGGCTCGTTGGCACAGAACTTAGACCGGCAGCGCGGTTAACGGAATGAATTCTGTGGGTGTGACGTGCCTCAGAACTGTTGGCCCACACTGGGTGGATACAGATTTGGTGATTCAGGAAGGTGTTTTCAAGTCCAGCCCGGAGAGAGTGGTTGTAAAACGACTGAAACACCGAGCAGGGCGTGAGTGCCAGGTGCTCAGGGCACCTGGGCCAGGACCGTTGCCCCGGATGAGTGAGGAGAATTGCCGCTGCTCCGCGAGGACCAGTCCTGCAGGAAGGCCCGTCGTGCTGGGCTCCGAGGTCCTCAGAGCCCCGAGAGGCGAGGGTCTGTGCCTGTAACTTCAGAAGAAGGTCACGGGTCAGTGTTTGTGGTAAAATTCCCTGAGCATCAAACATTTACTTATCACATTTACTACATATGTACTTAAGAGTGAAAACACTTAGAGCGGCTAGACCATGAGAGCAAGGTACCCGTGAGACGGGAGAGTACAGAAGCAGGAGCGTTGTGGAAGCGTTATTTAAATTCTGGACGTCTGGTAAGTGCCTGCAGCGCCCCGGGCGTTGTGCGAAGGTGTACAAGAAAGAGGCTCTGGCTCTGAAGCCTCACAGCCCTGAGCGGAGGCATCTCCTCGGCTGCAGGCTTCGCGGTCAGGGTGCGGTCTGCAGAATAAATAAAAGTCAGCGGAAGACGAAACAAGTCGTAAACTTTCCTTTGATGATTGGGCAGCCTGTAGGATATGCCGAAGGCATCACAGTAAAGGTGGCACGTTTCAGACCCAGGTTGAAGGAGAGGCAGAGCTGGACGTGCACAGGCCGGGTGGCCGGCCCCCTGCTCGGGGCTCCCAGCCCCTCTTTGTCTTGAGGATGAAACTGGGAAGAGCCAGGACCCCATGTCTCCCCTCGGTGCTCACAGGAGGAGTTCTGGTCCGTTCGCTCCCCAGAACTCCCCGAGCACCCTGTGCATGCCAGTCACTCACCACACACATCACGCACCTTCATGTTTTTCTGCCTCGTGTCTCTCCCAGCTGTCCCTCTCCCTCACAGATCCACCACTGTGCCTTTCAGCTCCTTTACGGACTATGCCAGGGCCCTCTTGATTGGGAGCACCACGCTGACTCACTGCGATTTTAGGTCCGCTTACTTTGGGGTGCCCCTCTCGGGGTCTCTGACTCTCCCGTCTGTCAGGTCGTCCTCTCTGACCTCCGCCCTCAGCATGGCCAGCAGTGGCAAGTGGGCTCACGTGAGGCTGGAGAGGAGCCGTGGAGCGTTAGCACGGGACCCCTGCCCCTGCGTGCAGGCCAGCTCCGCTTCCTTGACTCCCCGCATCTTTCCGGTTATGGCTGAACTGTGTGTCCCTGAAATTTGTATGTTGAGGTCCCCAAGCCCAGTGTCCCGGGATGTGACTTTATTTGGGGTTGGGGTCTTTAAAGAGGTGATTGAGATGAGCTCATGTGGCTGGGCCCTGATACAGTCTGACTGGCGTCTTTCCAAGAGGAAATGTGGACACACAGACACCAGGGATGCACACAGAGGGCCACGTGGGGAGGACACGGGGAGAACACGGTGTCCACGTACCAAGGAGAGGCCTCAGGAGGAAGCAGCCTGCCCACACCCGGATCTCGGCTTCCAGCCGCCAGGACGTGAGGCGATGTTTCTGTCGTTTGAATGTCAGCCTGTGAAGGGGTGACGAGGGACCCACCCACACGGCACAGATTTGCACCTGGGGGCCATCCCAGCCGAGACCGCGGGGCAGCCTTGGATTCTCAGGCTCGTGTCTCTGATACCTGCGACCTTCAGTGTCTCTTCTTGGAAAAGCAGTGACCGTCGGGGAGGCCCACGGTCGGCATCCCTCGCTACAGTGACCCGAACAAGACGGCCTGACCGTGCCTCCTGTCCCAATGAGGACGCGCAGGTCTCACGGGACAGCTGACCGCCCGGCGCTGCAGCCTGGTCTCTGCACCAGTTGCAGGAACCACTTTAAAAGAGAAGTGAGACCCTTAGAGAAGGAAGGGGCACAGAGCAGGAAAGAATGTTCGAGAAAGGGAACATGAATGATGAAAACAGTCACACTGGGGACTTCCCTGGTGGTCCAGCGGTTAAGACTTCACGCTCCCAATGCAGGGGGTCCGAGCTGGATCCCAGATCCCTGGTCGGGGAACTAAGATCCCACGTACTGCAACTAAGCCCGCGGGCCGCGGCGAAGACCCAGCGCAACCAAAATAAATAAATAATAAATTAAAATAATTTTTTTGAAAAAGCAGCCTCATCAAAGACAGCTTTTTCCTTCCTTATGCTTTGCCCGGGACCACCCCTCGCTGGGGCCTAGGCAGCGGGTGAACCCCGAGATGCTGGCACGACGGGAGGAAGCCGCGCTTCAGGAACGTGGGGCTCCCGCCCCAGATGCCCTAGGGAGCCTCCAAGTCTGACTCCAGACCCCTCAGTGCTGGAGCCACACCGAGCACGGGACAAGCAGAGACCTGGACTTTTCTCTTTCAAAAGGAAATGCGTGCCGAACGCAGTCACTGCCCAGGAAACGTAGTGTTGTCGTTTCCTTAGGTGCGCGGCCGCCTGCGGGCCGGGCACACCCACGCCGGGGAAGGACGCGCCCAGCGGAGCAGGGCCCGCGGGAACCCAGGCCGGAGCACGTGCTGCCTGCGGGGCCTGGAGGATGCGACCTTGCGTGCTCCTCGGGGCGGTCAGGGCCAGGCTTTCCGTCCAGAGGAGAGGATGGGACGTGAGTGTTCTGGAACCGCAGTCAGGCCCGCGGGAGCCCACTCAGCCTCTAGCGGTTGCTTCCGGGACGGGCTCCAGCTGCAGGTACCTGGGCGGAGGCACATTGAACCGGGTGCGCCCCATCCCGAGGTTCCCGGCCCAGACGCGCCCCCGGGGCGCAGGGTGTCTGAGCGGCTGCTCAGGGCGCCGCTCTGAGCTCCGTCTGTGCGTCCCTGCCCGCTCGCCCGTCTCTGACTCCCTGAAAGGCGACGTGAGGACCCAGCGGCCTCCCATCCTGTTTCCACGTCTGAAGGGGCCCCATTAGCAGCTCTGTGTTTCCGTCAGTGTGGGATCACTGGATTCCAGACGTGACTTACCGACCTTTCTCTCCACATTGGCTAGAAGAAATCAACAGAGACAACAATAGTGACCTGTCTGCGTTCATTACCATAAGCTGCAGGGACCTTAAGAAGAGGCCTGGCAGCCTGGGGTCCCGGCACTCGCTGCGGCCTGGACACGGGACGCCTCTCCTCCCCTTTCCATCTGGAGATCCGGCTGCTTCCAAGGAAACAGGAAATTGATTGTTTTTCACATTTTGTTTATGAGGCCATTAGCATTTCTGCAGCACATCTTATGCTCCTAGAGGCTCTAAAACCATCCTCACGAGCATCTCTGTTGTGAGAAAAGCGGAAATAAGCATTTTAAAGATAAAATTCGGTGGAGTGGAGGCAACGCTTCTCAACCCGTTCTTTGAAAATGAACTCAGAGTCAGGGTGAAATTTACATTCATTTGCTTGAAGGACATGGTTTAGTAAAGACTCCAGGAGTGTTGTCAGGAGTGTATCGTCAGGAATTTTTTAAAAATGGAAACAAATTTAGGGAGAGCAGGAAGCCGCGGTCCTGAAATTAAACTGTCAGCAAAGTGATGCAATTTGCCCATTTCTATTATCTCAGGGAAATATTAGGAAACAAGCAGCAAAACCATAGTGAAAACCAAGCTTGACGTTTAATCCCTTTGCGTGTGTGTCAGGTGGAGGCATCAGTCACAGCGAAGGACTGCATACAACCCTTTAATAAGAGACCCGTGGTTGACTTTACCTTTGCTGCTGAGAGCAGTGGACCCCCAGAGGAGGCAGAGGCCGGCGGTGAGGTGTAGGTGGGGACCCCGGGCGTGGTCAGAGCCAATCTCACCTGGAGCGAGGATTCTCCCGGGGCCAGATGGGGCGAGCAGACCTTTCCAGAAGATGCACAGAGATGGCTCAAGCCCGCCGAAACCCTGCATATTTATCTCCGGCAGAAACATCACTGCTGTCTCTTTTTCAGGTGATGACATCCAACATCCATTCTTCACCCCCAGACTGGGCACTGGAAGCATTAATAGAGCAATTTGTGCCTTTTCCGTGGCTCCAGGCCCAAGGCATTTTACATGAGGAACTAAAACCCTGCTTCTATGCGGACCCACTTTATTCTGGCTCAATATAGATTTTCCCGAACTCGGGGAAATGAGAAGCATCGGCTCGGGATTGCGGTGCTGACGAGTTTGGTGTAAAATATATGACAGTAAGTGGCAAATGAGTTCCGCAGTTTATAGAATTGTAAATGAAGTTTCTGATTAAGTCGGCAGCATGAAATTAATAGATACTCTCAAAGTAATCAGACAAGCAAGCTATTCTTTAAACAGGAGAGAGATGGAAAACTGTACTGCATTTTGTCAGTGACCTCGGACATCTGGGAAGGGAAGGGCCGCTGCGCCCAGAAGGGAGGCTGCTGCCCCCTGCGGGGGCTCCAAGCCACACTCGGCCGGAGAGATGGAGTCCGTCCTGCATTGGTCAGCTGCCCTGACAGAGCCCACGACCCCCGGCGGTGGCCCAGCTGGCCACACCGGGCACCTCCAGGGCCGCTGACCCCCATCGGTGACCAGTGAGGGGAGGGCGCCCAGGCCTGGCGCTGCGCTCAGGTGGGAGTGTCTCTGAGGCCCGTGGGCTGGTGGCGGCCTTCCGGGGCCTGACCCAGTTGGCCCTCTCCGTCCCCCGTCCCTTCCTCTCGCTCCCCGCGGCCCCTGCGCAGACCCCCAGGTGCCTCTCTGAACAACCGCAGGACCTCGAGCACGTGGCCCAAATCACCGTCCCCCTCTTCGCTCCTCAGCAGGCAGTGAGCTCCCGGAAGGGGGCTGGGCAGGAGACCCCTGTTCCTACACCCTCCACGTTTGTATGTGTTTGGTCTGGGCCTCTTGTACTGCATGGTGATTTCAGGGGTTTCTTCATCCATGTCGTCTGTGCGTTTGTTTGGCATCTTTAAGCTGTCTGAGTGCCGCCTGCTGTGTGATGCATCGTCCACCGAGAGGCTGCAGGTCCAGCATTCTCGTCGTCACCGTCTAACACGAGCCTTTTAACTGGTCACCCTGATCCCGGTGCCCCTTCCACTCTCCAGGCACTGGTTCCTGCGCCTTCCGTCCCCAGCTGAGTCATTGCTTAAGACAGCTGCCCCTGAGTGAGGGAGGGAGGGAGGGAGTTTGTGAACGAGTGAGTGACGCAGCAGCACAGAGCTCGCTCGGGCCGGACGCCGCCTCCACGATTTGGGCTCTCCCTGTGGTGCGTGGTCTCAGCTCAGTCTTGGACGTGACCACTCCTGCTCGGGTGGCCGGGCAGCCTGGCCCCTGAGTGCCAGTTCCTACATCGTTTCCCGTCAGGGGGTGTGAGCGAGGACGCGGCTCCCACCTCGCCCCGTGTTTATGGTGGGCGTGCCCCCCGGCTCCTCATCTTATGCGCAGGGAAATGGCACCAAGTGTTTCTTAGCAGGAAGCTCACAGCCCATGGCTTTACTTATAAGTTCCCGTCCTGGTCGTTGGAGACCATTCACCTAGTTTCTGGTGGTTCTGGTTTCTGAATCCACGGTGCCAGGACGTTTGTGTTCAGACTGTCTGAGATGTGATACAACCCACGGTGTCTTTCAGACAGTCTGGTTCTGGGTGAGATACGGCAGCAGATAAGACCGAGTCTCTAGACGGCCTGCCGCCCAAACACCTGGACAGTTTTACGGATCTCTTACAGCAGTAGTGCACGCTTAGGACAGATTGAGAATTCCAGCACGAAAGTGGTTGAACTCTCATCAGTGCTTGAAACAGCTCGTATCCCACCAGTTACAGCACTGCCTACATCTGTTTGCAAGGTCGAAGCACCCAGCAAGGATGGGAGTCAGCCCTGCAGCCGTCCGTCCCCAAGGAAATGGCCTTGGCTTCGGCTGCCCCTGTTTCCAGATTCTGGCTCTGGTTTTAGAAGCTGTGTGAGCTGAGAAAAGTCATGGAGGTCTCTGAGCTCCAGATGCCATACTCGCCAAGCAGACTGTAAATTCTGCATCTCAGGGTCGACCGTGTAAGGTGCGCAGAGCACAGTCTAAAAGGCCAGGCTGCTCCTTGCGGAGCAGAGGGAGGGACAGGGGACAGGAGGAAGATCAGTGCATCGACAGGGGCTCTCCTCTCGGCATATCTGCCGGCGCCTTCTCACGGGGCCCCTGCTTCCCGGCGTCTCTGGATGACTCACCTTCCTCTTTAATTCTAGCTGTTCCCCAGTTGTAGCCTGAGGTTACCCTGTGGCTGTAGAAAACAGTTTATCAGTGAGGTGAGCACTTAGTTGTCAGAAAGTAGGAAACAGAGGTCAAGGTTCATCAGGTAAACGCTGAGCTCAGATACGGGCGCCCCTCACCCCCAGGTCACAGCCCACGAGCCTTACCAATGCGCCTACTCACGGGGTGACCGTGTCCCCCACGTGGGCTCCTTCTCTGCCGCCCAGCACAGGTCGAGCCCAGACACCCCCAGGCCGCCCGCCCCGCCCTGCCCGGGCCGAGGCCCCGAGGCGTGGGGAGGAGAGAGCAATTGCCCGGCGGCCTGTGGAGTTGGCGGGGCCAGCCGCTCGGCCAGCGAGAACCGGCCTCCTTCGGGAGACAGGCGGTGAAGACGGTGCCGTTCCTCTGAATGGAAGACGAGGGAGGACAAGCCCACTCGACTCCCGAGGCCTGAGCGGGACGACGCGCAAGCAGGCGGCTGTGGCTCTGGGGCGCGAGGCGGGTGTCTGGCGGGGCCGCGGAGTGGCGGGGCAGGGGAGTGACGGGCAGCGGTGCCAGGCGTGGTGCCGCCGTGGCCCGTCGCCCTCGGGCGCCCGGGTCGTCCCACAGAGCCCGGACGGACAGCGGGGAGACGGCCTGTGCATGGGAACACGCCTCATGGGTGGGACGGAGCCTGGGAATCGGGACTGGAACCCTCGCGCGCTGAGCTCCCCGTGCAAGGCTGGGCCGTGTGTTTCTGTCCAGCGCGCACTTGCCCTCTCAGCGAGCCGCCCTCAGCTCCATTTCCCAGGGAGCCGGCTGCTTCCGCCCAGACCTCTGCCCCCGCCTGCGCCTGGGGGACCCGACCCTGCAGAGCCTGTGCTGTAATTCTGGGAGGATTGCATGGCCCCTTTCCTATCCTGCAGACGAACACAAATGGACCAACAGTTAAATGGGTCCAACAGTTAAAAAGGTGAAGAAGGAGGTGGGAGGCATGCCCGGCGTCCACAGCTTATGTGCTTTCAGCACTAAGTATGTCATTCATTTTATTCTCATCTGTTCCACTTTTCCCCCCAAAACATCTAAACGTACCTGCGTCTCATCGCCCCGACCTCATTAAAAGCCGAGCTTCCCATCGGTCAGAGGTGCCCACGTGCTACTGATCAGCCGCCTTGCTGCATGTCCGCAGCGCCGTTCAGGAGAACTTTGGTCCCACGGCCCCACTGCCCAGCAGGAAGCCTCTCGCCACAGGTGGCTGTTAGGCACCGGCCATGTGGCTGGTCGGGTGGAGGGACTTAATTCTTACTTTACTTTAGCCGTGTGTGGGTTGTGGCTCCCCGAACGAATAGGACAGGCCCTGCGGTTCAGTTTTATACAGGGAAGCGTTTGGAGCTAAGATTGTGGACGGAAAGCGTTAGAGTTTCACCAGCCAGCTGCCTACACCGGTGGACCCACTGGACTTCGCTGTCTCCTCTCCCTGTCCTGAGGAGGGAGGGGGTGAGGGAGGGAGAGGAGGGGGAAGGGAAGGGGAGGGGGAGGGAGGGGGGAGGGGAAGAAGGCCTGAGCCCTGTGAGTGGGCCTGCACAGGACTCTGGGGAGGGTGAACACGTCGTGTCAGGCACCTTGCGCTTTGTCTCCACCAGGGGAAGTGAGTGGCCTGCAGAGCCACGGACGTGGAGGGCCCAAGTTCTCACCCAGGACCTCCTGATATCCAGTATTGTCATTGTTTTGACGTTTGATGGTAAAGCCTGGGTGACTTCCGGGGTCCAGGGGAAAAGCTCTCAGCTCAGAATTGGAAACAGATACCCCAGCTCTTTTTCTGCGGTACGCGGGCCTCTCACTGTTGTGGCCTC
>NW_020173972.1:43216-43373 GCF_003031525.2 Neophocaena asiaeorientalis asiaeorientalis | reverse complement strand
CACATTGTGATAACCAAAAATGTCTCCAGACGTTGCCTGATATTCCTTTCATGGTGAAATCTCCCCTCCTCCCAGTAAGAACCACAATTTTATTTATTTTTTAAATTTTTATTTTATTTTTTTATACAGCAGGTTCTTATTAGTTATTATTTCATAT
>NW_020173972.1:32513-42849 GCF_003031525.2 Neophocaena asiaeorientalis asiaeorientalis | reverse complement strand
GCTTTGGGTAGTATAGTCATTTTCACAATATTGATTCTTCCAATCCAAGTACATGGTATATCTCTCCATCTGTTTGTGTCATCTTTGATCTCTTTCATCAGTGTCTTACAGTTTTCTGAGTACAGGTGTTTTACCTCTTTAGGTAGGTTTATTCCTAGGTATTTTATTCTTTTTGTTGCAATGGTGGATGGGATTGTTTCCTTAATTTCTCTTTCTGATCTTTAGTTGCTAGTGTATAGGAATGCAAGAGATTTCTGTGCATTAATTTTGTATCCTGCAACTTTACCAAATTCATTGTTTAGCTCTAATAATTTTCTGATAGCATCTTTAGGATTTTCTATGTATAATATCATGTCATCTGCAAACAGTGACAGTTTTACTTCTTCTTTTCCAATTTATATTCCTTTTATTTCTTTTTCTTCTCTGATTGCTGTGGCTAGGACTTCCAAAACTATGTTGAATAATAGTGGCAAGAGTGGACGACCTTGTTTTGTTCCTAATCTTAGAGGAAATGGTTTCAGTTTTTCACCATTGAGAGTGATGTTTGCTGTGGGTTTGTCATATATGGCCTTTATTATGTTGAGGTAGGTTCCCTCTCTGCCCACTTTCTGGAGAGCTTTTATCATAAATGGGTGTTGAATTTTGTCAAAAGCTTTTTCTGCATCTATTGAGATGATCATATGGTTTTTGTTCTTCAATTTGTTAATATGGTGTATCTCATTGGTTGATTTGCATAGATTGAAGAATCCTTGCATCCGTGGGATAGATCCCACTTGATCATGGGGTATGATCCTTTTAATCTGTTGTTGAATTCTGTTTGCTAGTTTCTTTTGTTGTTGTTGTTTTTTTTTTTGCGGTACACGGGCCTCTCACTGCTGTGGCCTCTCCCGTTGCGGAGCACAGGCTCCGGATGCGCAGGCTCAGCGGCCATGGCCCATGGTCCCAGCCGCTCCACGGCATGTGGAATCCTCCCAGTCCAGGGCACGAACCTGTGTCCCCTGCATCGGCAGGTAAACCCTCAACCACTGCGCCATCAGGGAAGCCCCTGTTTGCTAGTATTTTGTTGAGGATTTTTTCATCTATATTCATCAGTGATATTGGTCTGTAATTTTCTGTTTTTGTAGTATCTTTGGTTTTGGTATCAGGGTGATGGTGGCCTCATAGAATGAGTTTGGGAAAGTTCCTTCCTCTGCAATTTTTTGGAAGAGTTTGAGAAGGATGGGTGTTAGCTCTTCTCTAAATGTTTGATTGAATTCACCTGTGAAGTCATCTGGTCCTGGACTTCTGTTTGTTGGAAGATTTTTAATCAAAGTTCCAGTTCCATTACTTGCGATCGGTCTGTTCATATTTTCTCTTTCTTCCTGGTTCAGTCTTGGAAGGTTATACCTTTCTGAGAATTTGTCTGTTTCCTCCAGGTTGTCCATTATATTGGCATAGAGTTGCTTGTAGTAGTCTCTTAGGATGCTTTCTATTTCTGCATTTTTTGTTGTAACTTCTCCTGTTTCATTTCTAATTTTATTGATATGAGTCCTCTCCCTCTATTTCTTGATGAGTCTGGCTAAAGGTTTATCAGTTTTGTTTATTTTCTCAAAGAACCATCTTTTAGTTTTATTGATCTTTGCTATTGTTTTGTTTCTATTTTATTTATTTCTGCTCTGATCTTTATGATTTCTTTCCTTCTACTAACTTTGGGTTTTGTTTGTTCTTCTTTCTCTACTTCATTTAGGTGTAAGGTTAGATTGTTTATTTGAGATTTTTCTTGTTTCTTGAGGTAGGCTTCTATTGCTATAAACTTCCCTCTTACAACTGCTTTTGCTGCATCCCATAGGTTTTGAATCGTCGTGATTTCATTGTCATTTGTCTCTGGGTGTTTTTTGATTTCCTCTTTGATTTCTTCAGTGATCTCTTGGTTATTTAGTAACGTATTGTGTAGCCTCCATGTGTTTGTGTTTTTACGTTTTTTCCCTGTAATGGATTTCTAATCTCATAGCATTGTGTTTGGAAAAGATGCTTGATATGATTTCAATTTTCTTAAATTTACTGAGGTCTGATCTGTGACCCAAGATGTGATCTATCCTGGAGAATGTTCTGTGTGCATGTGAGAAGAAACTGTAATCTGTTGTTTTTGGATGGAATGTCCTATAAATATCAATTAAATCTATCTGGTCTAATGTGTCATTTAATGCTTGTGTTTCCTTATTAATTTTCTGTTTGGATGATCTGTCCACTGGTGTAAGTGAGGTGTTAAAGTCCCCCACTATTATTGTGTACTGTTGATTTTATTTTATGGCTGTTATCAGTTGCCTTATGTATTGAGGTGCTCCTATGTTGGGTGCATATATATTTATAATTGTTATATCTTCTTCTTGGATTGATACCTTGATTATTATGTAGTGTCCTTCCTTGTCTCTTGTAACATTCTCTATTTTAAAGTCTAATTTATGTGATATGAGTATTGCTGCTCCAGTTTTCTTTTGATTTCCATTTGCATGGAATATCTTTTTCCATCCCCTCACTTTCAGTCTGTATGTGTCCCTGGGTCTGAAGTGAGTCTCTTGTAGACAGCATATATATGGGTCTTGTTTTTGTATCCATTCAATGAGCCTGTGTCTTTTGGCTGGAGCATTTAATCCATTCACGTTTAAGGTAGTTATCAATATGTATGTTCCTATTACCATTTTCTTAATTGTTATGGGTTTGGTTTTGTAAGTCCTTTTCTTTCTTGTGTTTACCACTTAGAGAAGTTCCCTTAGCATTAGTTGTAGAGGTGGTTTGGTGGTGCTGAATTCTCTTAGCTTTTGCTTGTTTGTAACTCTTTTGATTTCTCCGTCGAATCTGAATGAGATCCTTGCTGGGCAGAGTAATCTTGGTTGTAGGTTCTCCTCTTTCATCACTTTAAATATATCATGCCACTCCCTTCTGGTTTGTGGAGTTTCTGCTGAGAAATCACCTGTTAACCTTATGGGATTCCCTGGTATGTTAGTTGTCGTTTTTCTCTTGTTGCTTTCAATAATTTTTCTTCGTCTTTATTTTTTGTCAATTTGATTACTATGTGTCTTGGTGTGTTTCTCCTTGGGTTTATCCTGCCTGGTACTCTCTGTGCTTCCTGGACTTGGGTGGCTCTTTCCTTTCCCATGTTAGGAAAGTTTTTGACTATAATCTCTTCAAATATTTTCTTGGGTCCTTTCTCTCTCTCTTCTTCTTCTGGGACCCCTATAATGCAAATGATGTTTTGTTTAATGTTGTCCAAGAGGTCTCTTAGGCTGTCTTCATTTCTTTTCGTTCTTTTGTCTTTATTCTGTTCTGCGGCAGTGAATTCCACCATTCTGTCTTCCAGGTCACTTATCTGTTCTTCTGCCTCAGTTATTCTGCTATTGATTCTTTCTAGTGTAGCTTTCATTTCAGGTATTGTATTGTTCATCTGTTTGTTTGTTCTTCAATTCTTCTAGGTCTTTGTTAAACATTTCTTGCATCTTCTCGATCTTTGTATCGATTCTTTTTCGGAGGTCCTGGATCATCTTCACTATCATTATTCTGAATTCTTTTTCTGGAACGTTGCCTATCTCCACTTCATTTAGTTGTTTTTCTGGGATTTTATCTTGTTCCTTCAACTGGTACATAGCTCTCTACCTTTTCATTTTGTCTATCTTTCTGTGAATGTGGTCTTGTTCCACAGGCTGCAGGATTGTAGTTCTTGCTTCTGCTGTCTGCCCTCTGGTGGATGAATCTATCTGAGAGGCTTGTGCAAGCTTCCTGTTGGGAGATACTGGTGATAGGTAGAGCTGGGTGTTGCTCTGGTGGGCAGAGCTGGGTAAAACTTTAATCCGTTTGTCTGCTGATGGGTGGGGCTAGGTTCCCTCCCTGTTGGTTGTTTGGCCTGAGGGGACCCAACACTGGAGCCTACCTGGTTCTTTGGTGGGACTAATGTTGGACTCTGGGAGGGCTCACGCCAAGGAGTACTTCCCAGAACTTCTGCTGCTGGTGTCTTTGTCCTCACGGTGAGCCACAACCATCCCCTGCCTCTGCAGGAGACCCTTCAGCACTAGCAGGTAGGTCTGGTTCAGTCTCCTATGGGGTTACTGCTCCTTCCCCTGGGTCCCGATGTGCACACTACTTTGTGTGCCCTCCAAGAATGGAGTGTCTGTTTCCCCCAATCCTGTCAAAGTCCTGCAATCAAATCCCGCTAGCCTTCAAAGTCTGATTGTCTAGGAATTCCTCCTCCCGTTGCCAGACCCCCAGGTTGGGAAGCCTGACGTGGGGCTCAGAACCTTTACTCCAGTGGGTGGACTTCTGTGGGATGTGTTCTCCAGTTTGTGAGTCACCACCCAGCAGTTATGGGATTTGATTTTATTATGATTGCACCCCTCCTACCGTCTCATTGTGGCTTATCCTTTGTCTTTGCATGTGGGGCATCCTTTTTGGTGAGTTCCAGTGTCTTCCTGTCGATGATTTTTCAGTTAGTTGTGATTCTGGTGCTCTCGCAAGAGGGAGTGAGTGCATGTCCTTCTACTCCACCATCTTGAACCAGTCCTCTGAGAACCACTATTTTAGTTCATTCATTTTAAGTACTGTGTCATGCTCCATGATGTATATATCCCACTTATTTTTTCATTTTCCAGTTGATAGACTTTTAGATTATTTCCAAAGTGTTGGGTTTTTGTTGTTGTTTTGGTTTTGGTTTTTTTTGCAATGGGCATTCTTGTTCATGTGTCCTTGTACACATGTGAGATTTTCTCTAGGGTAATATGCCTAGGAGTGAAAATGTTGAGTTCTAGTATATGCATATCTTGAACTCTTCCAGATATTACTGAACAGGTTCCATAATGGTTGTACTAATTTATGTTCTCACCAGCTGAATATGGGAGATCCTGTTGCTCCACATTCTCATTAACACTTGGTATTGTCATATTTTGAAAGTTCTGTTTACCTGATGGGAGTAAATGATATCATTGTGGTTTTAATTTGCATTTTCTTGATTACTGTAGTGATCAAAAATTATCCATGTAGAGCTGTATCCAAAAAAAGAATTAAATTTTACCATATAATATATTAAGAATCCAGAAACGTTTCTCAAATTATGAGGCCTCATTATTTTAGGGTGATTTAAAAATAATGTTTGAGGGCTTCCCTGTGGCACTGGTTGAGAATCTGCCTGCCAATGCAGAGAACGTGGGTTCAATCCCTGGTCCGGGAAGATCCCATGTGCCACGGAGCAACTAAGCCCGAGCACCACAGCTACTGAGCCTGCACTCTAGAGCCCGTGAGCCACAACTGCTGAGCCTGCGTGCTGCAACTACTGAAGCCTGAACGCCTAGAGCCTGTGCTCTGCTACAACAGAAGCCACCGCAATGAGAAGCCTGCACGCTGCAACGAAGAGTAGCCCCCGCTCGCCACCACTAGAGAGAGGCTGCATGCAGCAACAAAGACCCAACACAGCCAAAAATCAATTAATAAAATAAATAAATTTAAAATACTAATAAAAAAATAAAAATAATGTTTGAGCTTCTTTGATCAGCTTTAAGAAGTGGTTTTGTGCAGTCAGACTTCATATGTGTCATGTTTGTTTGTACTCAACTTACGCAGTTTCTGTTTCCAAATCAGAGATGGTGATCTAGTCATAATACTGTACTTCCTCTTAGAAAATGTTATTACTGATGATTATTACCATCTGTGTTTAGGGAGTGGCTCAAAATACTTTAATAACTGGAAGTTATTTCCCTCAGAGTTGTTGGATGCTCTTTTTCTCAGAGTCACCTCATTGCTAATAGCTGCATGCCAGATTTGTTTCTCTGATATTGTCATCTCCCATAAACATACATTTTTTTCCACACCGTATGAAATTATTTACACTCTTACTTTGTTTTCTTAGTCATTTTGCTAAATGCAGTGGGAGATTACAAAAACTGTTCTTGACTTTGTACCTATCATTGAGACATTTAAGATTCAAAAGATGGTTATACATATATTATAAAATCAATTAGAGTTGTGTGTGTTATATTTTATATAGAAAAAAATATATATATAAATAATCTATGTAAAATAGAGTAGTATGAGGGGAATGGAATTCCTCTGAGGTTTTGAGTGTAAGGTCCAATTTAAGTATAGTTTTGAAGAAAAAGTACAGGCAAATTATGAGGGCAGAAGAAATACATATTATTCATAGTTGATTTGACATGCTTAAATTAGGATGTAGTGGGAAAAGTAGCTGTATTAATGTAATTTTCATTCATGCTCAGAATTTCTTTCCTCCCTAATACATATTTCCAGGGTGAATTATCCACTCACTTTAAAAGTGCCTTTCAGGGGCTTCCCTGGTGGCGCAGTGGTTGAGAGTCCGTCTGCCGATGCAGGGGACACAGGTTCGTGCCCCAGTCCGGGAGGATCCCACATACTGCGGAGCGGCTGGGTCCGTGAGCCATGGCCGCTGGGCCTGCGCGCTCAGAGCTTGTGGTCCGCAATGGGAGAGGCCACAACAGTAAGAGGCCCGCATACAGCCAAAAAAAAAGTGCCTTTCTGCTTAACTAGTCTTTTTCAGTTCCTCAGTAAGCCTGAGAGATGCTCCAATACTTTGGTCTGGAGCATACCCGATAATAAAACTGTATTTCAGTTTTACATTCCTAACTAACCAGGTAAACTAGCCTTCATCTGTTGAGTGTATTGTATTCCAAAAGTTTGTTACCAATTCTGTTTTTTGAACTTGACAGTTTCTTATAAAACAATTTAGTCAATTTTGGTAATGTACCTGAGTCAACCTTCAAAAGCCCCATTTTGACCCATAACATATTTGAGCCATATAGGTACTAAGTCTGAATGTTCTGACCTTGAGGCAGGCAGCCATGTGCTACAAGAGGAAAGAGGAAGCAACTCCTTTTTTAGGCACAGGGCTAACAGTAGACAAAATATTGATAGGATCTGTTTGTTTTAGACATTATCACCTTCCCTTTTCATACTCATTACTGCTTCCCAGTGACCCTCTCCCTAGTTGGAGCCCCTAATGCCTTCATGCTTGCCTTAAGTACCCTGCCTTGGACTTTTCACCTAGGCCCGTGAGTTCTTACATCCCAAGGATCCTTTGCTCACAATTACCTGCCTTTCCTGTCCCATTTGGGCTTCTGTTCTATTGTAGTAACTGATCATACCTAGATATTAGGAGGTGTAATGCCAGCTATCAGCCCCTTAACCTATCAAAGAGGAGTTTGTATTTTAAAAAGAGGATACAACGTCTATTAAGACAACTGACCTAGATTCTTCAAAAAGTTACTTGGGGGAAAAGAGATAAAGGAGAGAGGCTGTTTTAGATTAAATGAGACAAAGGAGACACAACCAAATGCAGAGTGTGAACCTTGTCTGGATCCTGGTTTGGAAAAAAATAAAAGCTGTAAGGGATATTCTTAGGACATTTAGGACAATTTAAATAGAGAATTTATATTAAAGGATGTACAATGATTAATTTTCTTAGCTGTGATCATAGTATTGTGGTTTTATAGGAGTCCTTATTGTTTGGATATGCGTGCTGAAGTATTATGATCTCTAAAACTTAAAAATAGTTTAGGAAAAATAGAGCAAGTATAGCAAAATGTTAACAATTGTTGAATTCATGCAGAGGGTATACAGATAGATGTTCATTGTATTATTCACCTTTTATGTGTGGTTGAAAATTTTCGTAGTAAAGATTTGGAAAACAGGGAAGCTGTTTATTAGTATAATATTCTTTAGATTGTAAAATTTCATGCAATGGAGAATTCAGGCAATATGGAGAACTTCATTTTTTACTACTTCTTCCCTATTCCACTTATCATTCATTCAAAGATTCACATATTGTCCTATTGACAGCAGCTGCTCTGGCTAGAGGAAGGAAGAGTTTCTCAGGGCAACAACAGCTTATTTTTACATATAGATTGTAAGTCATAGATTACCAGAATGTGAAAATCTTTGGCAGTGTGGTTCATTAGAATCATTATTTTTTTTGACTTTGAATAAAGGCTGTTTCAAGTCATTAAAATCAAAAGTTAGACAAAATGTATTCTTTTATATTGAATATATATTGTAAGTCTTTCTATGTAAAAATAGACAGTAATTTAATAGTAATTTCATAAGAAGAATCAGTGGACATAACTGAATTGTTAAGTGTTGTATTTGGAATAACTTTAGCTCTAACTTTAAAAGTAAATAACAAAAATAGACTAATAATTATGAGTCTATTTCAGATCAAATCACACTATAAGTTACAGTTGTTCCATAATTAATGCCATTTGAAGTTAAGACTGAGACTGATGCACCTAGGGATGAATTTTTCTTTCAACTTTTCTAAGATTTTTACATTTTAAAAATGGATATGGAAAACAGTATGGAGGTTCTTGAAAAAAAATTAAAAAACAGAACTATCATGTGATCCAGCAATTCCACTTCTGGGTATTTATCCAAGGGAAATGAAATCACTATCGCAAAGATATTTGCACCCCTGTATTCATTGAAGCATTATTTACAATAGCCAAGACATGGAAATAACCAATGTCCATTGATAGATGAATAGATAAAGAAAGTGTGATATACATATACACATTCTTCAGCCGTAAAAATGAAGGAAATCCTGCCACTTGTGACAATATGGATGGACCTTGAGGGCATTATGCTAAGTGAAATAAGTCAGACAGAGACAGACAAATACTGTATGAGTTCACTTATACGTGGAATCTGAAAAAACCTGAACTCATAGACACAGAGAACAGATTGATGGGTTGGTTACCAGAGGTGGGGGGTAGGGAGTGGGCAAAATGGATGAAGGTCGTTAAAAAGTATAAACTTCCAGTTATAAGGTAAATAATTCCTGAGGATATAATGTACAGCATGGTGACTATAATTAACAATATTGTATATTTGAAGGCTGCTAAGAGAGTAGATCTTAAAAGTTCTCATCACAGGAAAAAAAAATGTAACTATGTATAGTGATGGATGTTAACTAAACTTATGGTGGTAATTTTGCGATATATACATATATCAAATCATTATATTGTATACCTAAAACTAATACAATATTATATGTCAATTATATCTCAATAAAATGGCAGTTTCATGTGATTCAAACTAATTATCAGTGAAAAAAACAAAGATTCCTGCCTTCATGGAATTTTCATTTTAGTGGGAAGTGTATTGCAGTGTAACAAATTATTCCAAAATTTAGTGGCTTAAAGCAACCAACAATTATTATCTCACAGTTTCTGTGGGTCATGAATTTGGGAGTGGTTTAGCTGGGTGGTTCTGGCTCAAGGTCTGTCGTGAGGTTGTAAGTCTATATGTTAGCTGAGGCTACAGGCATCTAAAGACAACTGATTCTGAAGGATCAGCTTTCAAGGCAGTTAACTCACCTGGTAGGAGGCCTTATGTCTTTGCTGGTTATTGACAGGAGGCCTCAATTTCTCACCATGTGAACCTCTCCAAAAGGCTGCTTGAGTATCCTCATGCCATGGCGGGTAGCTTCCCCTAGATGGGGTGATTCAAGAGAGAGGACAAGGAGGAAGCCACAGTGACTTGTTTCCCCTCCTGCAGTGCCTTTTATGGCCAATCTTGGAAGTCACACTTCGTCACTTCCACTATTGACTTGGAAGCAAGTCACTGAGTCCAGGCCACACTCAAAGAGAAAGGAGTTAAATTCCACCTCTTGAAGGAAAGGAGTAGCAAAGAATTTGTGAACATATTTTAAAACCACCACAGGAAGACAGGTAATATGCAATAAACATAGTAAGTAAATTATGGAGTTTATTAGAAGGCTATAAGTTCTATGAAAATAAGAAAAAATAGAGCAAAGGTAATGGGAATCAGAGTATCTGTGTGTGGAAGGGGTGTGGGATGCAATTTTCAACAGGGTGGTCATTGAAAGACTCATTAGTAAGGTTAGATTTGAGTAGACTTGAAAGAGTAGACTTGAAAGAGATGAGGAAGTTAGCTAAGCAAATATCTAAGAGAAGAAAGTCCTAAATCAAGGGAATAGCTAACCCAAAGGCCCTGTGGTGGGGGTAAAATGAGGTGAGAGAAAAGAATGTTAGCCATATTTTATTAGTAGGGTATTTTCAGCTGGGGAGGTGGGAAAGTTGAGGAAGGATAATTTATTTTTTTTTAACTTAAAGTTTTTTGTTGTTTTTCGGTTTTTAAGTTTTTATTTTATATTGGAGCATAGTTGATTAACAATGTTGTATTAGTTTCAGGTCTACAGCTAAGTGATTGAGTTATACATATACATGTGTATATTCTTTTTCAAACTGTTTTCCCATTTAGGTTATTACAGTGTTTTGAGCAGTTCCCTGTGCTATACAGTAGGTACTTCTTGGTTATCTTTTTT
>NW_020173972.1:6770-32394 GCF_003031525.2 Neophocaena asiaeorientalis asiaeorientalis | reverse complement strand
GACCAGGGCACAAACCTGTGTCCCTTGCATCGGCAGGTGGACTCTCAACCACTGCGTCACCAGGGAAGCCCAGTTATCTATTTTAAATATAGTATTGTGTACATGTCAGCCCCAAACTTCCAATCTATCCCCCCCACCCTTCCCTCCTGGTAACCATAAGTTCGTTCTCTAAGTCTGTGAGTCTATTTCTGTTTTGTAAATAAGTTCATTTGTATCTTTTTTTTTAGATTCTGCATATAAGCAATATCATGTGATATTTATCTTTCTCTGTTTGACTTCACTTAGTATGATAATCTCTAGGTCTATCCATGTTGCTGCAAATGGCATTATTTCATTCTTTTTTATGGCTGAGTAGTATTCCATTGTATATATGTACTACATCTTCTTTATCCATTCCTCTGTTGATGGACATTTAAGTTGTTTCCATGTCTTGGCTATTGTAAACAGCACTGCAGTGAACATTGGAGTGCATGTCAGAGGAAGGATTATTTCCATGGCTGAAATTAACAAGTTCATTGTTTCTAATAGGAATATAAAGAAGAAATCAAAATGGATCCAAGTATGAGTGTGAATTCTGTCACCATCTCTGTTGAGGGGATGACATGTAGTTCCTGTGTTTGGACCATTGAACAGTGCATTGGAAAACTGAACGGTGTACATCACATTAAAGTAAGTTACTCCTTGGAAATCAGTGAAGTCAAATGCTGTTGACTGGAATTCTTCTGGGAAATTACTTCTAACACTGAGACAGATGCAGACACACTGACACGTACGACATAAAGACTATCACACTTTTAACCTTGAAGCTGAATAAGTTTTCTTCAGCCCATTAACTTATTTTTTTGTTAAAAAATAAATAATACATTTTTAAAATTTAAAAACATCTGAAGATGGAATCTGGATGTTATGTTTGTATATTTATCAATATATATTTTATAAGTATATAGATGCTGATATAATTTTTATTACTCTTAATCTCATGTTGATCTAAAATATATGTTCTCAGAGAAAGGATTGTGAGGTTTCTTTCTCTTTTATAGCATGACAGTTACTATGTTTAGTAATAATGTAGTCTTCTCTAAGAGCATGAATACAAAGTGTAACTAATTTTCTAAACATTTTCACTTCAATGTTATTTAATCAATAAATCATTTTATTTAAAAGAATACGTTACAATTAATTACATTAAGTGACATTACCAAACAGTTTTAGAGTGGTTAGCTCTAGAACAAGGAATGAAAGAAACACTTAACCATTATGTGTCTGTGTATTTTCTCTTCACATTTCTTAAATCACAAATAAAAAATAACAAGATACTGCAGTGAAAATACAATTAGTTTCTCGCAAATAAATTAAAAGTGTGTATGGTCTGGGGAAAACTGAAGCCCAGCTCACCGGCTTACAAAGCGGGTGTGATATAAAACTGGTGCCTCCACCCATATCACTCCCCTCTTCGATTCTGTTCTTCCCCAGAGCCATAAGCTTCCCACACACCCTAGATTACTGCTGAGGAGTGAGCTGACACCATCCTGTTTGAGTGAGGCCTGGCATGATGCGCTCAGGTTTAGGGCAAGGGGAAGGCCGTAGGTGAAACTGGAAGATGGGGAACTAAAGACGTGCACCCACTGCCTCTGCTCTCTGAGTATTCAACCACATCACCCTCCCTCCAAAAGGAAGCTAATGTGACACAGTGACTCTGGAAGGAACCTAGCGGTACGTTGGAGTGCAACAGACCAAATGGTTTCTACAGCTGAATCAATCCAGCCAGAGAACATGAAGGAGAGAAGGGAGGGCACAATTGTCCCTCTAGGTCTGGAGACTTTGGGTCACCCAGGATGCAGTCCCCTTTAAGAAAACTGCCTTCCAGAGCCAGGCCCCTAAGTTGGCAAATTCTGAAATGAAAGAGAGAGGTATCACCTGTTAGAGCCCTATGCTGCTGCTCCAAGCATTGGGTTTGCAGATATAAGAGGGGATAACCCGAAGCTAATGGCCTGGGTAACTAAAGAATGAAACTAGATGGGCTAGGCACGGGCATGCTGAACATTTATCTAATTCCTCCCTGAGAGCTGTCCAGGCCTAGGAGCTGCCCTGAGCACTCGTCTTTGCTGGGCTTAGACTTAGGGCAAGGGGAGGGCAGAAAAATGGAGATTAAAATAAAAATATAAAGAGCAGAAAACCCGAAGCATGGCCCAAGGGAACCTTTCTGCGGGGATAGGTTTCTCAGGGCCTGCATTTTCTCCTGATCCATAAAAACTCTGAGCTTTTATCAAAGAGGATAGAAACTCTCTGTTGGGGAGGGAGGACAACAGGAGATCAGGGAGATCCTGCTGGCTTTCCTGGGGCAAAGCAGGGGGAAAGGGAGCCTCTCCATTTCCCAGAGACAAACTGCCAAAAAAGACTGTGTAGAAGCCTCCCTGGGCAGAGCCCAGGACTGAGAAAGGAGGTAGGGATTTGAGTTCACTTCAGTTTTTAATTGCAAAAATAAAATTGACTTTTGTTAGACTATCTTAACACATTCCTGCTATAATTCGTCTCAGAATCCTACTTAGTGGAAAAGAGTGGTTTATTTGTATATTCTAATTTTTCTGCAATGAACATGAATTGTTAATATAATTGTTATAAATAAATAAGAAAACCTAAACTTTGTTTAGCGCCTTCTAAACACAAAAGCCAAAAGTACCAAAGTCAACACAAAACTACCCCAAAGGGAACAAAATGATACTGTGCCCCCTCATATCCTGTAAAAAATGTATTTGAATGTGTCCTGTGCTCATTTTTTTGACATAGACATAGTATGTTAAAGCTGCAAGGGATCTTAGATATGACTTAAGTCGTCTAGCCCCCTCATTTTACAGATCAACAGATTGAAGCCCAGATAAGGAAGTGACCTGTGCTAAGTTACACAGCTACCTAATACCAAACAAAACTAGAACTCAAGTTCCATGATTCCTGGGCCAGTATGTTTCGTGGTCATACAGTGTCTACAGATGCAGTTTAATTTGTATATGGTTCTCAAACTTGTGATCTCCAATTTATTCTTTCACATAACTTCTAAAAATAAAGGAACCTGGTATTTTCATCATAAAGGTGCCTCCTACCACCAAATTGCTGTTTTAGCTCTGTATCACTAGTCTCTATAAATTCTCCTCAGAATAGTTCTAGTATTTTTAGTATGAGACACCTTGAATTATATTTTATTTGTCATTACCTTTTTAATGTTTTTATTTCCATGTTTGTAAAAATGTCTTTGATTTTAAAGCCTTTGGGGTTAAAAAAATGTTTTGATTAAGTCCAGCTTTCTCAGCCTCAGCACTATTGACATTTTGGGCTGGATAATTCTTTGTTTTGGGGGGCTGTTCTGTGCTTTCTATGATGTTTAGCAGCATCCCTGGCCTCTACCCACCAGATGCCAGTAGCCCCTCCTCCCACTTGTGACAACCAAAAATGTCTCCAGACATTGCCAGTGTCTCCTAGGGGCGAAATTGCCCTCAGTTGAGGATCACTTCTGTAGTCCCTTCTCAGAGAACCTACTGTACACCCTTTGTCTGTTCAGTTAATATTTGATGATGGTGAATTGATATATCAAACAGGCTCATGTGCCCCTTTCTCTTCATATTAGCTTCTTATGGTTCTTTTTTTGCCAGTTAGAGGTATAGTGAACAGTGATTCTCAAACCATACCATGAGAATCACCTGGAGGGCTTGTAAAACATAAATTGCTGGTTCCATGCCCAGAGTTTCTGTTTTAGTAAATCTGCTTTTAGTAGTTTTGCTTTTTAAAAACTGCCATGTAAATGGAATCATACATTATATAGCCTTTTGAGTCTGGCTTCTTTCACTTAGCATTATGCATTTGAGATTTGTCCATGTTCTTGCATGTATCACTGGTTCTTTCCTTTTCATTGCTGAGGAGTATTCCGTTGTGTGGATGTACCAAAGTTTGTTTACCCATTCACCTTTTGAGAGACATTGGATTGTTTATACTTTCTTTTGTGATTATGAAAAGCAGTGCTCTGAATGTTCACATCCAAGTCTTTGTGTGGACATAAGTTTTAATTTCTCTTGGGCAAATTACCAGGATTTGATTTGTTCCATCATATGATAAGTGTATGTTTAACTTTTTGAGACACTGACAATTGATTTACCACCGTGGCTATACTATTTTATCTTCCCACCAGCAATGTTTGAGGATTCCACTTTTCTCACATTCTCTCCAACACTTTGTATTAACAGTCTTTTTAGTTATAGACATTCTAGTGAGTATGTAGTGGTATCTCACTAATTCACATTCCCTTAATAGCTAATGATATTGAGCATCTTTTCATGTGTTCATTAGGCATTTGTATACCTTTATTGGTAAAGTGTCTGTCAAACCTTTTGTGAAATTTTTAGCTTGGTGTTTCGTTTTCTTATTATTCAATTTTGATTGTTTTCTATGTATTCTGAATTGTCTTCTCTTAGATATGTGTTTTGCAAATAATTTTTCCAGTCTGTGGCTTGTCTTTTTAATCTCTTAAAAGTATCTTTCCCAGGGCTTCCCTGGTGGCGCAGTGGTTGAGAGTCCGCCTACTGGTGCAGGGGACATGGGTTCATGCCCCGGTCCGGGAGGATCCCACGTGCCACGGAGCGGCTGGGCCCGTGAGCCGTGGCCGCTGAGCCTGCACGTTCTGAGCCTGTGCTCTGCAACGGGAGAGGCCACAACAGTGAGAGGCCCGCGTACCTCAAAAAAAAAAAAAAAAGTATCTTTCCCAGAGCAGCAGTTTTTACTTTTGATGAATTCCACTTTACCTACTTTTTTTCCTTTATGGAGCATGCTTTTGGTGTCATATCTAAGAAATCTTGGCCTCACCCAGGATCACAAAGATTTTTCTCCTATGTCTTCTAAAAGTTCTTTCATTTTAGGTTTTGCATTTAGATCTATTATCCATTTTGAATTAATGTGAATACATTATGAGGTATGGGTTGAGGTTAATTTTTTTTAATATGGATGTCCAGTTTTCCAGGCAGCTCTATTTGTTGAAAAGTTTATTCTTTCTCCATTGAATTGCCTTTGCACCTTTGTTGAAAATCAATTTGCCATGTATTTATGGGTATATTTCTGTATGCTCTGTTCTATTCCATTGATCTGTATGTCTGTCCTTTGGCCAATAAATACCACAGAGTCTTGATTATTGTAGCTTTATAATAAATCTTTTCTTTATTTTGGAGCAGAGAAAGATTTATTGCAGGGCCAAGCAAGGAGAATGGGTGGCTCATGATTGAAAAACCTCCTTAAGTTCCTAATGGTTTTCAGGGGGAAGTTTTTAATAGGAAAAATTTGGGGTGAGGGCTGCAGGGTGTGTGACTCTTCTGATTGGTGGGTGGTGAGGTAACAGGATGGTGCTCCAGGAATCTCGTATTCAGCCTGAAGTTAGCATCCTCCACCTGGGTGGAGGCCTTAGTTCCTGGTCTCAGGACTTAATGAAGCTCAGGTTCTTTACGTCTTGTCACAGAAAGATTTCAGTGAGAGATAAAGTGATAGGTAAGAAATGGATTTACTTAGAGAGATACACATTCCACAGACAGAATGCGGTCTGTCTCAAAAGGTGAGAGCAGCCTATGATAAATCTTAAAATCAGGTAGTGTAATTTCTCAACTTTGTTCTTTTTCAAAATTGTTTTGGCTGTTCTATTTTCTTTCCGTTTACATATACATTTTAGAATCAGTATATAGGTTTCTACAAAAATATTTGCTGAGATTTTGATTGCAATTGTGTTGATTCTGTAGATCCATTTGGATAGAATTAACATCTTAATATTGTGTATTCAACCCTGTGCACATGCTATATCTCTCTATTTAGGTATTCCTTGATTTCTTTTATCAGGGATCTATAATTTTCAGTCTTCATATTCTGCATATATTTTGTTAGGCTTATATTCAAGTATTTTCTGTTTTTAGATGATGTTTAAATGGTACTTTGTTTTTTTTTTGTTTTTTTTTTTTTGTTTTTTTTCCGGTACGCGGGCCTCTCACCTTTGTGGCCTCTCCCATTGTGGAGCACAGGCTCCAGACATGCAGGCTCAGTGGCCATGGCTAACGGGCCTAGCCGCTCTGCGGCATGTGGGATCTTCCCGGACCGGGGCATGAACCCGTGTCCCCTGCATCGGCAGGCGGACTCTCAACCACTGCGCCACCAGGGAAGCCCCGGTACTTTTTTTTTAAATTTAAATTTCAGTTGTTCATTACAAACATACAGAAATGCAGTTGGTTTTTGTATGTTGACTTTGTGTCCTGAACTTTGCTAAACTGACATTAAGTCTATTAGCTCTTTTTGTAGATTCTTTGGGATTTTCTACATAAGCAGTTATGTCATCAGGGCATAAAAATAGTTTTATTTCTTGCTTTCTAGTCTGTATGTCTTTTATTTCTTTTCTGTCTAGAACCTCCATTACAATTTGGAATAGGAGTGGTAACAGTGAACATCTACGTCTTGTTACTGATCGTAGGGGGAAAACATTCAGTCCTTCACCATTAAGTATTGTGTTAGTAGAGGGTTTTTGTAGATGCTCTGTATCAGGTTAAGGAAATTCCTTTCTCTTCCTGGTTTTCTGAGAGCTTTTATTTGTAATCATGAATAGATGTTGCATTTTTTCAAGTGCTTTTTCTGCATTTGGATATGATATTATTTTTCTTCTTTAAGGCTGTTAATATGGTGAATTACATTGATTGATTTTCAAATGTTATACTAGCCATGCATTCCCAGGATAAGCCCCACTTGGTCAAAGAATACTTTTAATGAAAAATTTCAAACATACACAAAAGTGAAGACCTAGTACAAGGAACCTCCCTGTACCTGTCACCCTTGCTACTTATTTTCATGATATCCTTGCTACTTATTTTCATGACATTCTCATCATTTGAATTTGATAATGTATTTTGCTGATGCTTTTAAGAGTTTATCTGGACCTTCCTACCTGCTGTACTATTTGACTAGTGGATTGGAATTTCCTAGTATATCTCCATGCCGTTTCCAAGCCTTTTTGCTGCCCCCTGCCCATCGTTTTCCTTGTCACTCTTCAGGATTCTCAGCACTGTTTGGAGCACAGAACTCTTTCCCATGCTTCATTCAGTTTGGTTCCCCACCTGTTCTCTCCTATTTCTCCGCAACTTGTATCTAAGGGCCCAAAGAAATTAACAATATCTCCTTGCCAAATGATTGGGGATTTCTACTATAATGATGGTAATATATGAATGGTTTTTCTTAAATATTTTACTGTGAATTGCTGACTCTTCAGCATGTTTATTTTCACTGCCAGGGCTTAATAAGTTAATGTGTAATTTTAACTGGCTTGTGTCTTCATTTGTATAATGTACTTATTATTTTAATATATTTAAGTTTTCAGCATCATTAAAACAACTTTATATTGGCAGTGGTTCTATAATATTTACCAGAAGTTTTCTATAAATTTGCTTTTATACAATATTCATTATAGTGATGATGGAAAGTTAATGCAACTTTGGAATTTGATCAGCTTGCATCAGTCCTAAAATGCTTTTCTTTTGACTAGTTCATATCCACATGTAAAAGATAAATTTTAGACACACTGCCCAGAGTAGATGTTAATATTCTAAAGGGAGCTTTGTCTAACTGGACATCAGATTTAGTGCAGGATTTTAAATTAGGAATCTGATGGATTCTTTCTAATAATCAGAAGCTCATTATATATTTTAAGTGCATGAATCATTAAATTTGAACCAGAATATTTTTTTTACTTTTTATTTTATATTGGAGTATAGTTGATTAGCAATGTTGTGTTAGTTTCAGATGTATAGCAAAGTGATTCAGTTATACATATACATGTATCTATTCTTTTTCAAATTCTTTAGGTTTTACATAATATTAAGCAGAGTTCCCTGGGCTATACAGTAGGTCCTTGTGGGTTACTCATTTAAAATATAGCAGTGTGTACATGTCAGTCCCAAACTCCCTAACTATCCATCCTCCCCACCCTTACCCCCAGTAACCATAAGTTCCATTCTCTCAGTCTGTAAGTCTGTTTTGTCAATAAGTTCATTTTTATCATTCTTTTTTAGAATCCACAGACAAGTGATATTATACAATGTTTCTCTTTCTCTGTCTGACTTACTTTACTCAGTATGACAATCTCTAGGTCCATCCATGTTGCTGCAAATGGCACTATTTCATTCTTTTTAATAGCTGAGTAATATTCCATTGTATATATGTACCATATCTTCTTTTTCCATTCCCCTGTCAATGGACGTTTAGGTTGCTTCCATGTCTTGTCCATCGTAAACAGTGCTACAATGAACATTGGGGAGCATGTATCCTTTCAGACCATGTTTTTCTCCAGATATATGCCCAGGAGTGGGATTGCTGGATCATATGGTAGCTCTATTTTTAGTTTTTCTAAAGAACCTCCATACTGTTCTCCATAGTGGCTGTACCAATTTACATTCCCACCAACAGTGTAGGAGGGTTCCCTTCTCTTCACACCCTCTCCAGCATTTACTGTTTGTTGATTTTTTGATGATAGCCATTCTGACTGGTGTAAGGTGGTATTTCATTGTAGTTTTGATTTGCATTTCTCTAATAATTAGCGATATTGAATATCTTTTCATGTGCCTCTTGGCCATCTTGTATGTCGTCTTTGGAGAGATATCTGTTTAGGTCTCCTGCCCATTTTTTGATTGGATTGCATTTCTGTACACTAACAATGAAAGATCCAAAAGAGAAATTCAAGAAACAATCCCATTTGCCATCTCATCAAAGAGAATAAAATACCTAGGAATAAACCTACCTAAGGAGACAAAACACCTGTACTCTTAAAACTACAAGACACTGATGAAAGAAATTGAAGATAACACAAACAGATGGAAAGATATATCATGTTCTTGGATTGGAAGAATCAATATTGTCAAAATGGCTATACTGTCCAGAGCAATCTACAGATTCATTGAAATCCCTATCAAATTACCAATGGCATTTTTCACAGAACTAGAACAAAAAATCTTAAAATTTGTATGGAGACACAAAAGGCCCCAAATAGCCAAAGCAATCTTGAGAAAGAAAAACGGAGCCAGAGGAATCAGGCTCCCTGACTTCAGACTATACTACAAGGCCACAGTCATCAAAACAACATGGTACTGGCACAAAAATAGAAATATAGATCAAAGGAACAGGGTAGAAAGCCCAGAAATAAACCCACACACTTATGGTCAATTAATCTATGACAAAGGAGGCAAGACCATACAATGGAGGAAAGACAGTCTCTTCAATAAATGGTGCTGGCAAAACTGGACAGCTACATGTAAAAAAAAAGAAATTAGAGCATTCTTTAACACCATGCACAAAAATAAACTCAAGATGGATATAGACCTAAGTATGAGACCAGACACTATAAAACTCTTAGAGGAAAACATAGGCCAAACCCTCTCTGACATAAATAACAGCAATATCTTTTTTGATCTCTCTCCAAGAGTAATGGAAATAAAAACAGAAATAAACAAATGGGACCTAATTAAACTCAAAAGCTTTTTCACAGCAAAGGAAACCATAAACAAAACAAAAAGACAGCCCACAGAATGGGAGAAAATATTTGCAAATGATGTGACCGACAAGGGATTAATTTCCAGAATTTACAAACAGCTCATACGGCTTAATTTCATGGAACCAGAATATTTTGTGTATCTCCAGATCAAATACTTTTGATCTGTCTTTTAATATTAATCTAAACATTAATCTTTTACCTGTTTATTCTTCAGAGATTTCAAAATGGGTTTTAGCTTTTCTGTGAAGTACAGGATTCATGCTTTCTTGTCCTTACAGTATTCTTTTTTATTTTTCTTGGCTGTGCCACGCGGCATGTGGGATCTTAGTTCCCCGACCAGGGATCGAACCCGTGCCCCCTGCCTTGGAAGTGTGGAGTCTTAACCACTGGACCCCCAGGGAAGTTCCCTCCTTATGGTATTCTCGTCTGTGATTCAGACGTCTCATGAGATCTTGAGCAGATTGGCTTCAGTTTGTCTTGTTTTTATTACAAAAAGTTGGCTAATTGGCGCATAGTGATTCTTACCACATGTGACGTGTGGTGCCAATATGTGGGCAGTTCTTTTCTATATCTGAAACTCTTGGTGATTTTTTGCATGTCTGAGTTTCATATTCATCTTGGCCAGAGAGCACAAAGTAAACTTTGTATCCATTTTACATGTATGGGAGGGAGGAAAGCAGTGTTTCTCATTTGCTTACTAAACTACACACTCTGGTCAGTTAAGACTATGTTGATGGTTGTGGCAGGAAAAGCTTTCTTTACACAGTGTAATATGCCTTCTGCTAAGTTTTCTGTCCTGTAGGCATCCATGTGAATACTTGGATATGAATTTTTCCCTTTCACATTCTCCAAAAGTAGGATTTTCCTTTGTATTTACCATCTACCTTGGCATAACTACACTTCAGAGGCTTCCTCATTGCCTCCTCCCCTCCTCCCCCCAAGGATGCTCCTGCCTTTAATTTGCTTTGGGGAGAGAGCCAAGTTGGAAAAGCTGAGAGATGACAGGTAACTTTTATTAACTATACTGCAGGTTTTCTCAAATGTGTTTATATTTAAAATACATTTATAAAAACATTTTGTAATTTTTTTCACTAATTGTAACTGTCCGAAAATCAAATGGATGGTTTTTCAATTTGCTAATTAGAAAAGAGGTTGGCAAAGTAGTTCTGCAACCCGCAGTCCCAAACTTTAAAAATGAATAATTTAATTTCAGTGAATAATAAATATGGCACTTCCACTTGATTTATCCTCAAATGAAACCAATTAAACTTCCTCCGCTTGATCTAACATGGCTGGTGCTGAAGGCCAGAATAGAAGCTAAATCTTACTAATTAAGTGTCTGTGCTGATTGAAGTAAAGCTGTTTTAACCATCCAGAAACTAGTTCACAAAGTTTCTCCAAGTGATTTAGGTTCTTATTGTCTACTGACAACTAATGCGTTTTCCAAAACCCCCAACTCTCTGACAAACTATTTTTGATTATTAATTTTTTGCCAGCATATCTATGTATAACTAAAGGACTAGATTCTGTTTTGACATTTGCAAGTACATTCCTGTATAAATTTTCCCCAAAGACTGTTGCACCCCACTCATATGTAAGGCTTCTATGTTTACCGCATCTTCCCAGAATTCACCACTGCTTAATATGACCTATTTAAGGTCAGAAAAATGCAATTAAATTGGATTAAGTTGTAAAGGAAGAGTAGCAGAAATATAATATGAAAGCACTTTGTGTTATCAACAGTGATTTATATGGGTCGCAGTGACAGATACTTAAGGCTATACTTTCCAGGGCACAGTCATAATTTGTTTGCTGAAAATGAAAGGAAACACACTTTTTCTGCCTTTTCCAGCTCTGCCTCTCCTTCTTTAGTCAAAAGCCCACATGATATAGAGTATACTAGTGATCTTTCCTCTTTTCTCATTCCTTTAAAAAATATTTTACTGAGTGTTGTCTTCTAGGCCCAGAGACAGATTTACAGTGATGTTAATGAAGTTTAGGTTTCAGAGCCTCTCACTGGCATTGACCAGTTCTGAGACCCTGGAAGGAGTCTTAGTGTGTTCACATGGTTATCTGTTTTTGCAAAAGTAAAACATTTTGACCACAGTCCTTTAATTAAGTCCACAAAAGGTAGATTCACCTCTTTCTAGGCACCATATAGAAAATTGTCCTTGGGACTTCCCTGGCAGTCCAGTGGTTAGGAATCTGTGCTTCCACTGCAGGGGGCCACAGGTTCAATCCCTGGTCAGGGAACTAGGATTCCTCATGCCCTGCAGCGTGGCCAAAAAGAAAAAAAAAAAGAAAGAAAATTGTCCTTGTCCAAACATAATTTATAGTCATAATGCAGCCTAACATGTTAATATATAAATATTGATCACTTTTCAAGGACTGTTAAGGTTTGAAATTTCTGGATCATAGTTTGTGAGATTATAATTAAGACCAATGTGCAGTCAGTTTAGAAACCAGATTTGAATAGGACATTGTTTCGACTAAGTCAAGGAGCTCTTGTAGTGTTTGGAATAAAACTCTGATATGAAGTAATGTAATTGTGATGTTAAATTGAGTGGGGTTGCTTTATTTAAAAAATGTTACAGCGGAACAGATTAGAGCTTTAACAGAATTCAGGGAAACTGAATAGTCAAGAAGTCTCTAATTTTGGAAAAGTAGAATGAATATGATTATATGTCTTTGCAGTTTCAGCGTTTAAATACATTTTGGGAATTGTGTCTTAAATTGTGAAGTTTATAAATGAGTGTAATACTCTTGTTCTGCCAGTGTCAAGACTGTAGACTTTAAAGGGATTAACCTGAAGGTTTATTTAATCACCCCAGTGGTCTGTTCAGGGGAAAAATATAATGGGCAGATAATGTGAAGGTCTTTCTCTGGGATTGTCTGGCCTTTTGAAAGTGGTAATGTAAAATAAATTTAATTAGATATAAGTACTGAATGGCTCTAAAGGTTAATGCCTTATTAACAAATTACTTTGTCCTTGAAATTTAACTGCATTTTGAGTACTTTTTCCCTTTACTCAGTTAAAGGCTGCAGTCCATTTTCCTAATACAGACTATCCTTTAAAAAAATGACCACCTAGGGAATTCCCTGGTGGTCCAGTGGTTAGGACTTGGCACTTTCACTGCAGAGGGCCAGGGTTCAATCCCTGGTCAGGGAACTAAGATCCCACAAGCTGCACAACATCGCCAAAAAACCCCTTAAAAGTAACTTTAAAAAAAAATTATTGGAAAAATAACACATGTCCAGAGTAAAATCCCCTTCCCAAAAGAAACCAGTTATCAGTTTAGTATGTATAGATTCTTCCAGAAATAGACTCTGAATATAAAATGATTTACATGTATATATCTATATGTGTGTGTTTATACAGTTGACCCTTGAACAACACGGGTGTGAACTGCACAGGTCCACTTATACATGGATATTTTTCAAAAAATATGAACTGTGGTACTACATGATCGATGGTTGGTTGAATCCAAGGGTGTGGAACTGAGGATACAGAGGGCCAACTGTGATAGCCTCAGGGGTGGGGTGCCCTTAATTCCCCCAATTGCTTGTTGTTTAAGGGTGAACTGTATATGTGTGTGTGTTTGTGTATCCCCTTTTTATATAAATGGAAGCATACTATATACATACTGTTCTATACTTTGCTTTATTCACTTAGCAAATACATCTTAGATACTGTTCCCTATCAGCGTATAGAAATCAATCTTAAAAAAAAAAAAAAAAAAAAGAAATCAATCTTTTTGTTTCTATTTGGAACTTTCTCCCCCTAACTTTTGCTATGGCAAATGATGATAGTACACTGAACACTTCTTTTTTCAAACACCATGTTAGAGTAATATAGGCATTTTGCCTTATATAAATTCTTAGGTAATACTCGTCCATCCATGAAGATGCAGACAGTTATTCAAAGAGGCTTATGTTTCTGATTTAGTTGAACTTTATCCCAAGGATCAAAGAAATGTCAAGTCCAAGGTAGAAACTAGCAGTGGAGGAATGATGTAAAGAGGGACTTTCACTATTTCCTTTCTTTGTATTTAAATTGTTATAATGAATAATCATGCATTGGTTGTATAATTTTTTAAAAAATTAACATATTTATTTTGGCTGCGCCAGGTCTTAGTTGCAGCACGCGGGATTTTTAGTTGCGGCATGCATGCGGGATCTAGTTCCCTGACCAGGGATCGAACCTGGATCCCCTGCATTGGGAGCGAGGAGTCTTACCCACGGACCACTGGGGAAGTCCCAGTTGTATAATTTTTGAAGCAAAATAAAATTATATTAGCAATGAAAATTCTGACAAAGCACTCAGTTTACAGAAAAACAATGCTACAACTTAAACTAACAAAATCTCCACATCTTTTTCATTTTAAAGCATTTGGCTTTTAAAATTTTAGATTGGTTTTGGGCTATTTTCTTAGTCTCTTAAGAAATTGTCTTTTGCTAGTTCATACATTGATTTAATAATTTTAAGTGGTAACCTTTATTTAGGTTGGTCAAATAGGATAAATATTAATATAACTTGATGGCTTACTCTTATCTTACTTTAATTTTCAGTATGCTATATTGAAGCATCAAAGTAGAGTGTTAATATATATATATATTATTTTTTCAACAAACAATAATAGAATTTGTATTCAGACATATGTAATATAAATAAGATTCCTATTATGTATTTTATATAGATTTTAGTTGTCAAAATTGTGGGAGGAGAATCAAGCATATTAGAAAGTCAAGATTATTGTAAATCATTTTACTTTTCTGACTTTAGTCTGAAAAATGACAGAATCCTTTCAAGCTCTCAAAAACCTCTGAATCACTCTATGTTGAGTTGTTATGAAAATGTTAGAAAGTGGGCTTTAAACCCTTTGAAGACTCCCCCACTGGCTGAGTAGCATGCTAATCTGAATTTATGATGACATATAAATTAATTCCTGGGAGGATAAAAAGGAATTTCAGTGTGCTGAAACTTTAGCAAAGGACCTTTCCCAAAGTGGCTTTTGAAAATGGAGAAATGTTAGAATGTAGTAATTGTCAAATCCTGCTAAAAACCCAAAGAAATATATTCTCTAAATTATTTTTTATTTAAACTGGTATGAGAGTAGACATGAAATGTGTGGGGCGAAAGTAAACATAGAACTAAAATTTGGTTCACACACTAGAAATATTTCATACTTTTCAGGTGTTTTTATTTATGTCACACATTGCTCAAAGCATAGGCATAGAATTTTAGTTTTTCAAGGAAATTGAAGATCATCTAGCCTCACCATTTATAGATGGAAAGAACATGGATTTTGGAGTTAAATCGACCTACGTTTGAATCCTAGCTCTTTCATTTTCTTGCTGGATTTCTTGGGCAATTTATTCAATTTCCTAGCCTTCAGATAGGAAATTGGATCACTTTTTATAATCTGTAATTATAAAAGTATACAGAAAACACATGCAGATAAAGTATACGGTGCTTGACTTGCAAGGTTTAGACATTTCAGCAGACAAAGAGCTCCATTAAAATAATGGATCTTTACAATTCCTATGGACAATGAGCACCCTTTACACCACTGTTAATGCTATTGAGGCCACAGAGTACGTTTGATTTGTTCTCTTCAACTCCTACCTTCATCTAAATATAGTGAACGGTCCTCCATCTTGAGTCCTTCATAGGAGCCACATTCATAACTTGTAGACTGTTAGATGTTTATTTTCAGAGGAATTATTGATAGAATAGAAAAATAGTTTCTCTGGGGAAAAAAAAAAACAGAACAACAGCATTGATTCCTAATGAAAGATTCTGAGAAAGAGAAGCTGTTGAAACTTTCGAGCACTGTGGGGAATAGGCGAAAGTGGTTTACATTGGTGGGGATCATGTGAAAGGAGAGTGGCACAGACCCAGAATCAGACAGACTGCTGCCAGCAATTTCTGGCTCTACGGAGTCTGTGCCTGCTTTTGCTCACCATTGGACCCCTAGCAAGCTAGCACGGTGCTGGGAACATAATAGGTACTCAGTAAATATTTGTTAAATAAATAAATGCTATTTTAGCTTCCTGCCCAAGGATTTGGCATCCAGAACAGTATTGTGATAATCACTATGTGAATTTCCTCTTAAAAGAAGCAAAGGTGCTGCCTGTTTTTGTTTCCTTTGAGACCTTAGGCTTGAAAAGTCTCTTTGATATCTAAAATTCAGAGGAAAAGTTGAGTGCTGTTATCCCAAAGGGGAACATTTTTGTGCTAGGTGTGGTCGATCCATCTTTAAAACACACAAATGGAAGCTACTAAATAAGGAAGTGTTTTCTGGTTTGCAGCATGAAAACAACATAGGGTAATACAACTTTTTTGTGTAGTATTTTATATACATAGTTTCCTTATTTTTTTATGTCTTTTATAAATAGAAGACAGGCTATAGCAGTAGAAAGTATAGCAAACCATGTAGTGACAAAGTGATTTTTGCTTTAAAAATCAGCTTTAAGCACAGTTTCTCATAGCTAGTGGGAAGCAGCCACATAGCACAGGGAGATCAGCTCTGTGCTTTGTGAGCACCTAGAGGGGTGGGGTAGGGAGGGTGGGATGGAGACGCAAGAGGGAGGAGATATGGGGATATATGTATATGTATAGCTGATTCACTTTGTTATAAAGCAGAAACTAACACAACAATGTAAAGCAATTATACTCCAATAAAGATGTTAAAAAAAAAACTTTCTCATTGCGTATGTTGGTAAATTGAAATTGTGAGGGGAGGATAAGCTCAAAACCAGGTCTTGTTTAAAAGATACCAGATACAATGTATTTAAACATAAAGGGGAAAAAAATCCCCTTCCCTTTTTAAAAGTTTAGCGATTTATCATAAAAAGTATAGTAGTACATAGAGTAGTACTGTCCAATGGAATATTCTGTAATGATGAAAATGTTCTGTATCTACTTTGTCCCATATGGCAGCTACATTGGCCACTGAACAGTAGAAATGTGGCTAATGCAATTGAGGAACTGAATTTTTAATCTCTTAATTTTTTTGTTTTTAAAATTATACCAAAATATTGACTTCTTTTTGGTATATAGTTCTATCAGTTTTGTTTGTTTGTTTTTAGGTTTGGTAAATTTTAACACATGTATAGATTCTTTTAACTACCCCCACAGCCAGGACAGCACAGTTCCATCACTCACGTCACTCCAAAATGATTCTTCACTAAATGCAAATATAACTATATCATTCCCCTGCTTAACTTTTCCATGGCTCTCTATTACCTACAGGATAAATTACAGACTATTATTGGCATACAAGAGGCCGCATAATAAAGCAGTTGCCTAATTCTGCAAGCCTGTCATCTTTCTCTACTTTTGTGTTTCCATTTGTCATAAATTCTCTGCTTCATGTATCCTTGCTGATTTCTGGTTTTCCTTTAACACTCAGGTATTATCTCCTCTAAGAAGCCTTTTTTGACACATATTCCCAGGAATGAATGGGTGTCCGTTTTCTCTATCCTCTATTCTAGTATTGCTCCCTGTGACTGTGTCATGATCAGCTTTGTATCATGAGAATCTCAGTTACTGGCACATATAATAAGTGCTTGATAGGAACTTACCTGGTGGTGCAGTGGTTAAGAATCTGCCTGCCAGTGCAGGGGACTCGGGTTTGATCCCTGGTCCGGGAAGATCCCACATGCTACAGAGCAACTAAGCCCATGCTCCACAACTACTGAGCCTGCGTGCCACAACTACTGAAACCCTTGCACCTAGAGCCTGTGCTCCGCAACAAGAGAAGCCACCACAGTGAGAAGCCCGCTCATCGCAACAAAGAGTAGCCCCCACTTGCTGCAACTAGAGGAAGCCCGTGCGCAGCAACGAAGACCCAATGCAGCCAAAAATAAATAAATGCTTGATATTCATTGTTCAGTGTTTACTTTTATATGACTTGCTGCTGCAAAGAACTACTTTCCTGTCTATTTACTCATATCATCCTTATAACAACCCTGGAAGATAATAGGGCACATTTCTTCATTTTTCAGATGGTAGAACTAATGAGTGTGGTTGACTAATAAGTGGCGAATTGACACTGGAGCTCAAACCTTCTGACTCCCAATCCAGTCTGTGTGTGTGTGTGTGACTACTTCATAAATCTTTGTAACCTGTTAGCAAAAGAGATGCAGGGTAAGATGTCCCGGTAGTAGTTAAATTTATATACAGTTGCTGAGCTTTAAGAATACAATCATTGTTTTTATAATCAAATCAGGCAGAACAATAAAGATGTTCTTATTTTGAACAAAAATAATACTAGACTGTAGTGACTTAGAAGGTTATAGAAATATTTGCTGCAAAACCCTATGAATGTTGCCAGCATGTTTATATCTTTTCTTGCCAACAAAGGTGTCTTAATTGAACATTTTAAAACTTTAAACTTAATATCAAATTTGTTTTCTGTAGCTGATCCTGTTTCCTATATTAACTTTTGAATTGGTAGAGTGTGGAGTGTTGGAATAAGTTGTGAAAGGAGATGGAAGAAAGAGTACTTTGTTCTCTGTTATGAAATTCTAGGGCACGTTTTGTCTATGTACGTTTCAAATGCCTGATCAGTACATGAGTCATGTATACCTACATAGAGCTTTACCATTCCTGTAGGTACACAAGACATTTTGTGTTTCTTTCCAAAGAGAATAGTAAAGATAAGAACTATTAGAGAACCTCCATTTGAATTGTTTCGTTCTTTTTTTTAATATGGTTTTTATTCTTCAATTTGTTAATATGGTGTATCACATTGATTGATTTGCGTATATTGAAGAATCCTTGCATCCCTGGGATAAATCCCACTTGATCATGGTGTATGATCCTTTTAATGTGTTGTTGGATTCTGTTTGCTAGTATTCTGTTGAGGATGTTTGCATCTATATTCATCAGTGATATTGGACTGTAATTTTCTTTTTCTGTAGTATCTATGTCTGGTTTTGGTATCAGGGTGATGGTGGCCTCATAGAATGAGTTTGGGAGTGTTCCTTCTTCTGCAAGTTTTTGGAAGAGTTTGAGAAGGATGGGTGTTAGCTCTTCTCTAAATGTTTGATAGAATTCACCTGTGTAGCTATCTGGTCCTGGACTTTTGTTTGTTGGGGAGATTTTTATTTACAGTTTCAATTTCATTACTTGTGATTGGTCTGTTCATATTTTCTCTTTCTTCCTGGTTCAGTCTTGGAAGGTTACACCTTTCTAAGAATTTGTCCATTTCTTCCAGGTTGTCCATTATACTGGCATAGAGTTGCTTGTAGTAGTCTCTTAGGATGCTTTGTATTTCTGTGCTGTCTGTTGTAACTTCTCCTTTTTCATTTCTAATTTTATTGATTTGAGTCCTCTCCCTCTTTTTCTTGATGAGTCTGGCAAATGGTTTATCAATTTTGTTTATCTTCTCAAAGAACCAGCTTTTAGTTTTATTGATCTTTGCTATTGTTTTCTTTGTTTCTATTTCATTTATTTCTGCTCTGATCTTTATGATTTCTTTCCTTCTGCTAACTTTGGATTTTGTTTGTTCTTCTTTCTCTAGTTCCTTTAGGTATAAGGTTAGATTGTTTATTTGAGATTTTTCTTGTTTCTTGAGGTAGTCTTGTAGAGCTATAAACTTCCCTCTTACAACTGCTTTTGCTGCATCCCATAGGTTTTGGATTGTCGTGTTTTCATTGTCATTTGTCTCTAGGTATTTTTTGATTTCCTCTTTGATTTCTTCAGTGATCTCTTGGTTATTTAGTAACGTATTGTTTAGCCTCCATGTGTTTGTGTTTTTTACGTTTTTTTCCCTGTAATTCATTTCTAATCTCATAGCGTTGTGGTCAGAAAAGATGCTTGATATGATTTCAATTTTCTTAAATTTACTGAGGCTTGATTTGTGACCCAAGATGTGATCTATCCTGGAGAATGTTCTGTGTGCACTTGAGAAGAAAGTGTAATCTGCTGTTTTTGGATGGAATGTCCTATAAATATCAATTAAATCTATCTGGTCTATTGTGTCATTTAAAGCTTCTGTTTCCTTATTTATTTTCATTTTGGATGATCTGTCCATTGGTGTAAGTGAGGTGTTAAAGTCCCCCACTATTATTGTGTTACTGTCAATTTCCTCTTTTATAGCTGTTAGCAGTTGCCTTATGTATTGAGGTGCTCCTATGTTGGGTGCATATATATTTATAATTGTTATATCTTCTTCTTGGATTGATCCCTTGATCATTATGTAGTGTCCTTCCTTGTCTCTTGTAACATTCTTTATTTTAAAGTCTATTTTATCTGATATGAGTATTGCTACTCCAGCTTTCTTTTGATTTCCATTTGCATGGAATATCTTTTTCCATCCCCTCACTTTCAGTCTGTATGTGTCCCTAGGTCTGAAGTGGGTCTCTTGTAGACAGCATATATATGGGTCTTGTTTTTGTATCCATTCATCAAGCCTGTGTCTTTTGGTTGGAGCATTTAATACCTTCATGTTTAAGGTAATTATCAGTATGTATGTTCCTATTACCATTTTCTTAATCGTTTTGGGTTTGTTTTTGTAGGTTCTTTTCTTCTCTTGTGTTTTGCGCTTAGAGAAGTTCCTTTAGCATTTGTCTTCATTATTCTGAATTCTTTTTCTAGAAGGTTGCCTATCTCCACTTCATTTAGTTGTTTTTCTGGGGTTTTATCTTGTTCCTTCATCTGGTAAATAGCCCTCTGCCTTTTCATCTTGTCTGTCTATTTGTTTCATTCTTGTCGGTGGTGAGATGATTGATATTTTTAAGTTCCATGTCATGTAATTTAATTAAACTGACTTCTGAAATTTCCTTCTGAAAGGTTTCACTGGAAGAAAAGAATGCAGCCATTATTTATGACCCTAAACTGCAGACTCCAAAGACCCTACAGGAAGCCATTGATGACATGGGCTTTGATGCTGTTCTGCACAATCCTAAGCCGCTCCCTGTTTTAACTGAGACCTTGTTTCTGACTGTTACTGCTTCACTGGCTCCGCCATGGGAGCATATCCAAAGCACATTGCTCAAGACGAAGGGTGTGACAGACATTAAAATTTCCCCTCAGCAGAGAACTGCAGTGGTGATAATAATCCCTTCTATAGTGAATGCCAGTCAGATAGTAGAGCTGGTTCCGGCTCTCAGTTTAGATCCAGGAACTCTGGAGAAAACGTCAGGAATCTGCGAAGATTTCAGTATGGCTCAAGCAGGCGAAGTCATGCTGAAGATGAAGGTGGAAGGGATGACCTGCCATTCATGTACTAGCACCATTGAAGGAAAAATTGGGAAACTGCAAGGTGTTCAGCGAATTAAAGGTAGTATGCCTGATGTTATTTGTTTGATTGATTTGCGAGGCTTAGTTTTCTGTTTTGGCCTTTTTAACTTTTGCTTTTTTCTTAAGCATGGGTTTTGAATATGTGGGACTAGAATGTTACTGCTTCATTGAAGTCTGAGGTACAGTGTATTCCCAGCATTAATGTTGGTAAAGTTAATGGTTATAAATAAAAGTTATGTGAATCTTGAACTAGCATAAAAGGCAGCCAGGGTGGTGATTCATGAAGTTCAGGGTTCTTAACACAACATGCCTAGGGTCATCTTGACCTCTAATATGTTTCTATTTAGGCATGCAGAAACTTGGAGACCACAAATGTAGTGGTCACATCTTTTACTTTCTTACTATTCCATATCATTAACATTTTCTGAAAAGAACAGAATTATTTTAAGAAAGGATAATGAGAACAATGAGAGAAACAGTTATATATGGTATTGATTTGGTCGACAGAATGTTTTCTGAAGTGACCCAGGAATGACTGAAGTAAATAATTATTTTCCTTTTTATTAACTAGTTTCCCTGGACAATCAAGAAGCTACTGTTGTTTATCAACCTCATCTTATCACAGCAGAGGAAATAAAAAAGCAGATTGAAGCTGTGGGCTTTCCAGCATTCATCAAAAAACAGCCCAAGTACCTCAAACTGGGAGCTATTGATATAGAACGTCTAAAGAACACACCAGTCAAATCCTCAGAAGGATCACAGCAAAGGAGTCCATCATATACCAATTCAACAGTCATTTTCATCATAGATGGCATGCACTGTAAATCATGTGTGTCAAATATTGAAAGTGCTTTATCTACACTCCAATATGTAAGCAGTGTAGTCGTTTCTTTAGAGAATAGAACTGCCACAGTCAAGTACAAGGCAAGTTTAGTCACTCCAGAAACTCTGAGAAAAGCAATAGAGGCCATATCACCAGGGCAATATAGAGTTAGTAGTACAAATGAAATTGAGAGTACTTCAAACTCTCCCTCCAGCTCATCTCTTCAAAAGAGTCCTTTGAACATAGTTAGCCAGCCTCTGACTCAAGAAACCGTGATAAACATTGATGGCATGACTTGTAATTCTTGTGTGCAGTCTATTGAGGGTGTCATATTAAAAAAGGCAGGTGTAAAATCCATACGAGTATCACTTGCAAATGGCAAAGGGACTGTTGAGTATGATCCTTTACTAACCTCTCCAGAAACCTTGAGAGAAGCAATAGAAGACATGGGATTTGATGCTTCCTTGTCAGGTAATATCATTTCTTTCTTTGATTCCTTTAATGTTCTTTTATTAACACTTTGCTGGTTCTTTTGGCTTTTATCAATGAGAAATGAGTAATAGGCACTGCTATTCCACTTTTTGGAAATAAGACATATGGAAGTAGTCAGCAGTGTATACAAGGATGCATAAGGATGTTTGCCTAATTATTTATAATATTTAAAAACTAGAAACATTAAATAAAGCATGATACCTTCATATGATGAAATGCTAAGCAGCCATAAAAAATTATGGTATTGAAGATACTTAATGCCACGGGAAAGTGTCTGAGATATTTTGTTAACTGAAAAAAAAGCAAGCAAAAAAGCTGTATGTTCAGTATGATCAAAATTTTATAAACACATGTATAAGGATTTATACCATGTATACGTTATTTATGTATATGAATGAATAAAATTCCTGGTAGGACATGAACTAAATTTTAACAGTAGTTATTTGTGAGTGTAGTTATTTGTGAGTGGTAGGATAAAGGTTATATTTTGGTTTCAATTTGCTTTCTTATGTATTTTAAGTTTGTGTGTGTGTGTGTGACAAGGATGTATGTATGTTTGTATGTATTTTTGTATATATAATATAGGAGAAGCAAATGTTATTTTAAAAAGAAAAAAGTAGAAATAAATAATAGAATTTTAACTGTAGTTTTGAATTTAGGCATTCAAATGAACCTGACTCTAGAACTGGCCCAAAGTCTTCCTGTTTCCTGGCAGCACTTACTTTGAACTAAAACCAAAGACGTATATCCAATGGAATTTGCCCATGTGAACTTGTTTTAAACTAGAATTGAACCTTGCCTTGAATTAAACTGGAAATTCCCTAAATGAAACTTCTTGCTGTAAATAACAATGGAAAAGTTGAATAACTAATTTCTAGACAATGTCATTAACCTTTGCTCTTCTGGTCAGAATGAAAGATATCAAATAGCAGTGTTCTCTTTTCAAGCTCACTAAAACTGAGAAGCATAAAAAATTAGTCACATGCTCAAACTATTATGGTAGATAAGTGTCAGTGGAAAAGGACCCAGAGATGTAAACATTCTTAATTTTCATGTTCATGACAAATGGTAGAAATTATAGAACTGTCACTTCTTAAAGTCAAGATGTAGTTCACATACCATAAATTCACCCTTTTAAAGTACACAATCCAGTGGTTATTAGTATATTCATAGGAATTTGCAGCCATTACCATTATGTAATTTTAGAACATTTTTATCAGCCTCCCAAAGAAACCTCATACTGGTTAGCAGTCACTCCCCATTTCCCCTTCACCTCCCCCTAGCCCAGCCCCTTTTATCTACTGTTCTGTTTTCTGGCTTTATGAATTTGACAACTCTAAGTACCATATAAGTGGAGTCAGAATATTTGTCCCTTTGTATTTAACGTATTTCACTTAGCATAATGTTTTCAAGATAACAAACGTTCATCCATGTTTGTGATATGTATCAGTACTTCATTCCTTTTTACTGCTGAATAGTATACCATTGTATGCATATACCTCATTTTGTCTCTCCATTCATTAGTTGATGGAGATTTGGGTTGTTTCCACTCCTTGGCTATCATGAATAATGTTGTGATGAGCATTTGTTACAAGTTTTTGCATGAATATATTATTTTATTTCTCCTGGGTATATACTAGGAGTGGAATTTCTAGGTCATATGGTGAATATGTTTAACTTTTTCAGTAACTGCCAAGCTGTTTTCCAAAATGGCTGCACCATTTTATATTCTCACTTAGAAGTCTCACTTTGATAAAGAAGATCTCAAAAGACCAAGATTCTTGTGCCTTAAAAAAGATACACACGGGCTTCCCTGGTGGCGCAGTGGTTGAGATAAAAAAAAAAAAAAAAAAAAAAAAAGATACACACACACACGTGCGCGAATATGCGTGCACACTGGAATACTACTCAGCCATAAGAAATGAAATAATGTCATTTGCAGCAACATGGATGGACCTAGAGATTATCATACTAAGTGAAGTGAGTCAAAGACAAATATCATATGATATCATTTTTATGTGGAATCTAAAAAAAATGATTCAAATGAACTTATTTACAAAACAGAAACAGACTCACAGACATAGAAAACAAACTTATGGCTACCAAAGGGGAAATGGGGGGAGAGATAAATTAGGAATTTGGGATTAACAGATACACACTACTGTATATAAAATAGATAAACAACAAGGACCCTTGTATAGCACAGGGAACTATATTCAATATCTTGTAATACCCTATAATGGAAAAGAATCTGAAAAAGATGATATATATCTGAAAAAGAATATATATATATCTGGTTGATAACAAATGACTGCATTGTGTGTTTCTACTAGAGATCAGAGTTTAAGATGCCACCAGAATTGTGGCTACCCATTTTCTGAATGCCAGTGTCAGTGCTGATCCAGGCTTCACAGTCTGCCACTCTGACCTGTTCCTAGAGGTACAGGGATCAGTGCATTTCGCCTTCATGTTATACCAGTCCTGGGTGGGCCATAAATGTTAAAGGAGGTAGTGAGAAAAATGGGAGGTGTTTTTTTATCATGACCATCAATCTCATCATTCTCTTAAAAAGACATAGTATATGAAGTTGTCTTTACTAACCAATTAAAGCAAACACAATACTCAAATTCCTTTTCCTTTTTTGTAACTTTTTTATCTTTAATTTCAAACTTACAGAAAAGCTACAAGAATAGTACAAAGAATTCCTGTTTACCAATTTTACTCAGATTCCACAGTTGTTAATATTTTGCCACATTTGTTTTATCATTCTCTTTCTCTGTCGACAGACATATATTCAAACACACATTACCCACACACGTATATACCATTTTATGAATCATTTGAGAGTAAGTTGCAGACATGATGTTTATAATTGTTTTTAAGCCATTTTCTGATTATGTATTTATTCTTCATATTACTTTAGACTGAACCTGCCAGTTTTGAGGATCAGATTGGAAACCCTTTCTTGAAATTTTTGGAATCTTTTCTGATTGTTGCCTCAAGTGCAGGAGAGTCAGCCTTCCTTTTGAATTCATTTAAGCATAAGTAGTGTGGCTACAGCTTATAGAAAAGCTAATTTAAAGAAACTAGCCATTTAATTCATTGTGGCTTTTTAACACCTGTACTGCCTCTGTGGCAGATGGAAGGTTTTGCTCTTCTTGCCACACTCACTGGGGTAAAGGTCACAATTTTATGAATCTTTGTTGAGAAGTCATGCCAATGTAGCTAAAAGGGATCACCTTGGGGCTTCCCTGGTGGCGCAGTGGTTAAGAATCCGCCTGCCAGTGCAGGGGACATGGGTTCGAGCCCTGGTCCGGGAAGATCCCACATGCCGCAGAGCAACTAAGCCCGTGGGCCACAACTATTGAGCCTGCGCTCTAGAGCCCGTGAGCCACAACCACAACAAGAGAAGCCACCGCAATGAGAAGCCCACGCACAGCAACGAAGAGTAGCCCCCGCTCGCCGCAACTAGAGAAAGCCCACGCACAGCAACAAAGACCCAATGCAGCCA
>NW_020173972.1:0-6288 GCF_003031525.2 Neophocaena asiaeorientalis asiaeorientalis | reverse complement strand
AAAGGGGGGGGTCACCACTATGACTTATTTTAATTTAATACTGTACTTCTAGAGTGTGAAAATTGTAGATGGTATTTAGGTTACTTCTGGTACCTGAAAGAACTAAATTACTCTGGAACAAGACTTAAAGTAATTGGTAGTATAAACTTTTTTTCATTGTCCAAGTTCAAATTTAAGTCTTGATATTAATAATTATGAGAGAATGAATAAGCTCCTGGCTAGATTAAAATAATGGTTTTTTTCAAAGCCAAAGCTATTTCCTTTGGGCAAATGAGCCTCCTTTTTGAATTTTTGGTACTATTTGGTAAATTTTTCCTCTTTGTTCTAAATAATACTCTCGTAATCTTAATGAATATCATTTTCTGAACTGATCCACTTAAGACCAGAGACTGACTCATTTCAGAATTGGGAGAATCTTGTCCTTTGCTATTCAGAGTGTCCTTTGCTCTACTCAGACTGACAGTACTGCTGTCACCTCGAAGCTTGTTGGAAAAGTAGAGTCTCAGGCCCCACCCTAAATATACTAAATCACAACCTGCATTTTAACAAGATCTCCCAGGTGGTGGTATGTGTGTTAAAATTTAAGAGCCATTATTATAACTGATTTGAGAAGTCTAGATCATTATTCATTAGGGAAATGCTAAGGCTTTTGTTAAAGTTTCTTCAAAAGATGCCCTTCTTCAGCACCCTAAAAACCAACTCTGCTATGCAAGCTTTCCTCTGTCGGCTAGCCAAACAGACCTGAACCAGTTTTTTGCCCAAGGGGAAGAAATAACAAGTTAGGTTAGTGGAAATTTCCACATCACTTCTTTTCCTCCTTATCTGTGCAGGAGAGTAGAAACTCTAGCTTTTTTGCATGTATTGATACATGGATGTGCAAAAGGGAATACTTTCTCCCTTCTTGGGAGGTGATTAATACTGCAGTGGATAAAGTAAAACAGAATAGCAACTTTCCTGAGACTGCAGGGGAGCTTCTTGGATGACAGAAGCTTTCCACTGTTTCACAGTCCATAAACATTCTATGGAAAGAGTCTCTGAACACTCCTTTGTGAAAAATGAATATTACTGCTGACTTACTCTTTGCCTCTTCTTCCATTGTCCACAAAGGCATTTTAATTTTAAAAATACGATATATTGGTGTTAAAAGTTCGAACATACAGAAGTGTCTGTAGAGGAAATTTGTTCATCTGTCTGTTATTCTGTTCCTGCTTTAACCCCATTCCCCAGAAGGAGCCACCATTAATAGTTTGGTATGTACCCTCCTAGGCTTTCTTTTGCAGGTTCTCATATATACACTCTAACAATTTTTAAATGACATTATACTTCAATGCTGTTTTGCCAACTGCTTTTGGTTCCACTTACTATATCACGAATTGCTTTACTGCCAGTATGTAAATTGTTAACATAATGATAAAAATTCATGATAAAAATAAGAGCTATCTATTAACAAACCATTGTCTACTTGGGTTTGGGGTAGAGATAATGGCTTGAAGATATTGATGTATAGTTTTGTTTATTCAGTTAGTTCAGATTTTCCCGAGAATTGGGACGGGCAGTGTTGAACTTGGAAGTCACTTCCTAGAAAGTGTAGAGATAACATTGCACTGGGCTCTAGGTCCATTACAATTTTAAAGGAGTGGATTGACAGTGCCAGGTGGTGTGGATTGTGATGAGTGACAAGGATGCAGCTGGAGAATACCTCAAATGAAAAGAATCTTTTCCTGTCCACCAGATACAAATGAGCCACTGGTAGTAATAGCTCAGTCCTCATCGGAAATGCCACTTTTGACCTCAACTAATGAATTTCATACCAAAATGATGACACCAATTCATGACAAAGAGGAGGCAAAGACTTCATCTAAGTGTTACATACAGGTCACTGGTATGACTTGTGCTTCCTGTGTAGCAAACATTGAACGGAATTTAAGACGAGAAGAAGGTAAGACACTCTTAAAACCTGTTATTTTATGTACTAGTTTGAGGACTCTGTCCTTTTTGTCCTCTTATGTGTTTTGTAACCATGTTTATGACTCTTGCCAAGGCCTCATAAAGACTATCAGTGATTTTCAGGACAACCTTGACTTCCTGACAACCAGTTTTTGTTAGTGTTTTGTTCCCTTAGATATAGTTCCTGTCTTGTTTACCTCATGGCCACATTTTAATATCAATGAAGTTTGTAGTCAAATAGCAAAAGGAAATACATAAGATTACTATTCTTTATGGACCTTGGCTGCAATGGATGTTAAGAAACATGAATTTTCTGATAAAGTTATGCTTAAAACTAACAACTACAATCCATAAGTTTCAATATTACTATATCCAGGCCAAGCACTGGACCAAAGCCAAGTTTGTTTAGAATTGTTCTCTTCCAACAATTTGATCACTGATCTTTGCTTACAGTAAAAGTGTTCAAAAGTTACTTAATATTGTGTACAAGTTGTCATTTTAGGTTACAAATTCTTAGAGTAGCTATAATATATATATATTTAATTTTTGAATTTTATTTTATTTTTTTATACAGCAGGTGCTTATTAGTTATCCATTTTATACATATTAGTGTATATATGTCAATCCCAATCTCTCAATTCATCACACCACCACCCCCTCACCACTTTCCGTCCTTGGTGTCCATACGTTGTTCTCTGCATCTGTGTCTCAACTTCTGCCCTGCAAACTGGTTCATCTGCACCATTTTTCTAGGTTCCACATATATGCATTAATATACGATATTTGTTTTTCTCTTTCTGACTTACTTCACTGTGCTTGACAGCCTCTACTATTCCTTTTATTTCTTTTTCTTCTCTGATTGCCGTGGCTAGGACTTCCAAAACTGTGTTGAATAATAGTGGCAAGAGCGGTCATCCTTCTCTTGTTCCTGATCTTAGAGGAAATGGTTGCAGTTTTTCACCATTGAGAATGATGTTTGCTGTGGGTTTGTCATATATGGCCTTTATTATGTTGAGGTAGGTTCCCTCTATGCCCACTTTCTGGAGTGTTTTTATCCTAAATAGGTGTTGAATTTTGTCAAAAGCTTTTTCTGCATCCATTGAGATGATCCTATGGTTTTTATTTTTCAATTTGTTAATATGGTGTATCACATTGATTGATTTGCATATATTGAAGAATCCTTGCATCCCTGAGATAAATCCCACTCAATCATGGTGTGTGATCCTTTTAATGTGTTGTTGGATTCTGTTTGCTAGTATTTTGTTGAGGATGTTTGCATGTATATTCATGAGTGATACTGGTGTGTAATTTTCTTTTTTTGTAGCATCTTTGTCTGATTTTGGTATCAGGGTGATGGTGGCCTCATAGAATGAGTTTGGGAATGTTCCTTCCCCTGTACATTTTTGGAAAAGTTTGAGAAGGATGGGTGTTAGCTCTTCTCTAAATGTTTGATAAATTCATCTGTGTAGCCATCTGGTCCTGAACTTTTGTTTTTTGGAAGATTTTTAGTCACAGTTTCAATTTTATTACTTGTGATTGGTCTGTTCGTATTTTCTCTTTCTTCCTGGTTCAGTCTTGGACAAATTTTTAGAAAGGTATAACCTTCCATTTCTTCCAGGTCGTCCATTTTATTGGCACAGAGTTGCTTGTAGTAGTCTCTCAGGATGCTTTGTATTTCTGTGATGTCTCTTGTAACTTTTCGTTTTTCATTTCTAATTTTATTGATTTGAGTCCTCTCCCTCTTTTTCTTGATGAGTCTGGCTAATGGTTTATCAGTTTTGTTTAACTTTTCAGAGAGCCTAGGTGTAAGGTTAGATTGTTTATTTGAGATTTTTCTTGTTTATTGAGGTAGGCTTGTATAGCTATAAACTTCCCTTGTAGAACTACTTTTGCTGCATCCCATAGGTTTTGGGTCGTCATGTTTTCATTGTCATTTGTCTCTAGGTATTTTTTGGTTTCCTCTTTGATTTCTTCAGTGATCTCTTAGTTAGTAACATATTGTTTACCCTCCATGTGTTTGTATTTTTTACGTTTTTTTCCCTCTAATTCATTTCTAATCTCATAGGGTGGTAGTCAGAAAAGATGCTTGATATGATTTCAGTTTTCTTAAATTTACTGAGGCTTGATTTGTGATCCGACATGTGATCAATCCTGGAGTATGTTCCATGTGCACTTGAGAAGAAAGTGTAATCTGCTGTTTTTGGATGCAATGTCCTATAAATATCAATTAAATATATCTGGTATATTGTGTCATTTAAAGTTTCTGTTTCCTTATTAATTTTTTGTTTGGATGATCTGTCCATTGGTGTAAGTGAGGTGTTAAATTCCCCCACTATTAGTATATTACTGTCAATTTCCTCTTTTTTGGCTGTTAGCAGTTGCCTTATGTATTGAGGTGTTCCTATGTTGGGTGCATATATATTTATAATTGTTGTCTTCTCCTTGGTTTGATTTCTTGATCATTATGTAGTGTCCTTCCTTGTCTCTTGTAACATTTCTTTACTTTAAAGTCTATTTTATGTGATATGAGTATTGCTACTCCAGCTTTCTTTTGATTTCCATTTGCATGGAATATCTTTTTCCATCCCCTCACTTTCAGTCTGTATGTGTCCCTAGGTCTTAAGTGGGTCTCTTGTAGACAGCATATGTATGGGTCTTGTTTTTATATCCATTCAATGAACCTGTGTCTTTTGGTTGGAGCATTTAATCCATTCACGTTTAAGGTAATTATCAATATGTATGTTCCTTTTACCATTTTCTTAATCGTTTTGAGTTTGTTTTTGTAGGTCCTTTTCTTCTCTTATAGTTCCCACTTAGAGAATTTCCTTTAGCATTTGTTGTAGAGCTGGTTTGGTGGTGCTGAATTCTCTTAACTTTTGCTTGTCTGTAAAGCTTTTGATTTCTCCATCCAATCTGAATGAGATCCTTGCTGGGTAGAGTAATCTTGGTTGTAGGTTCTTCCCTTTCATCACTTTAAGTATATCATGCCACTCCCTTCTGGCTTGTAGAGTTTCTGCTGAGAAATCACCTGTTAACCTTATGGGAGTTCCCTTGTATGTTATTTCTTGTTTTCCCCTTGCTGCTTTCAATAATTTTTCTTTGTCTTTAACTTTTTTTTTTTAAACATCTTTATTGGGGTATAATTGCTTTACAATGGTGTGTTAGTTTCTGCTTTATAACAAAGTGAATCAGCTATACATATACATATGATCCCATATGTCTTCCCTCTTGCGTCTCCCTCCCTCCCACTCTGTCTTTAACTTTTGATAGTTTGATTACTATGTGTCTCGGCGTGTTTCTCTTTGGGTTTATCCTGTATGGGACTGTCTGTGCTTCCTGGACTTGGGTGGCTCTTTCCTTTCCCATGTTAGGAATGTTTTTGACTATAATCTCTTCAAATATTTTCTTGGGTCCTTCTCTCTTTCTTCTCCTTCTGAGACCTGTATAATGCAAATGTTGTTGAGCTTAATGTTATCCCAGAGGTCTCTTAGGCTTCTTCATTTCTTTTCATTCTTTTTTCTTTATTCTGTTCCATGGCAGTTTTTTCCATCATTCTGTCCTCCAGGTCACTTATCTGTTCTTCTGCCTCAGTTATTCTGCTATTGATTCCTTCTAGTGTAATTTTCATTTCAGTTATTGTATTGTTCATCTTTGTTTGTTTGTTCTTTAATTCTTCTAGGTGCTTGTTCTTTAATTCTTCTAGGTGTGTGTTAAACATTTCTTGTGTCTTCTCGATCTGTGCCTCCATTCTTTTTCCAAGATCCTGGATCATCTTCACTATCATTATTCTGAATTCTGTTTCTGGAAGGTTGCCTATCTCCACTTCATTTAGTTGTTTTTCTGGGATTTTATCTTGTTCCTTCATCTAGTACATAGTCCTCTGCCTTTTCATCTTGTCTGTGTTTCTGTGAATGTGGTTTTTGTTCCACAGGCTGCAGGATTGTAGTTCTTCTTGCTTCTGTTGTCTGCCCTCTGGTGGATGAGGCTATCTAAGAGGCTTGAGCAAGTTTCCTGATGGGAGGGAGTGGTGGTGGGTAGAGCTGGGTGCTGCTCTGGTGGGCAGAGCTCAGTTAAACTTTAATTCCCTTGTCTGCTGATGGGTGGGGCTTCGTTCCCTCCCTGTTGGTTGTTTGGCCTGAGGCGACCCAACCCTTGAGCCTACTGGGCTCTTTGGTGGGAGCAATGGCGGACTCTGCTAGGGCTCACACCAAGCAGCACTTCCCAGAACTTCTGCTGCCAGTGTCCTTGTCCTCCCTGTGAGACACAGCCACGCCCTGCCTCTGCTGGAGACCCTTCAACCGTAGCAGGTAGGTCTGGTTCAGTCTCCTATGGGTTCACTGC
>NW_020173971.1:1329165-1447455 GCF_003031525.2 Neophocaena asiaeorientalis asiaeorientalis | reverse complement strand
CGGGCTTAGTTGCTCTGCGGCATTTGGGATCTTCCTGGACCCATGCCCCCTTCATTGGCAGGAGGATTTTTAACCACTGAACCACCAGGGAAGTCCTGTTGTCAGTCCCTTAAATTTTAGTCATTCTGGTAGATGTGTAGTGGATTCTCACTGTGGTCACGCTAACTTTTTTTTTTTTGGTGAGGCTGTGGAGCAACAAGAATTCTCATCTATTGCTGGTGGGAATGCAAAATGGTACAGCCATTCTGGAAGACAGTTTGGCAATTTCTTACCAAACTAAACATGCTCTTACTAGAAAATCCAGAAATCATGCTCCATGGTATTTAACCAGTTGAGTTGAAAATGTATGTCCACACAAAAACATGCATACAAATGTTCATAGCAGCTTTATTCATAATTGCCAAAACCCGAAAGCAACCAAGATGGCCTTCAGTATGTGAATGGATAAATTATGGCACATCCAGACAATGGAATATTTAGTGCTAGAAAGAAGTGGACTATCAAGCCATGAAGGACAGAGAGGAACCTTAAATGCATATCACTGTGAAAGGAGTCAACCTGAAAACACTAATGTATGATTCCAACTGTAGGACATTCTGGAAAAGGCAAAGCTATAGAGACAGTAAAAATATCAGGGGTTGGGCGAGGGAGTGTTGCGCACAGAGCAGTGAAACTATACTGTAAGACGCTATGGTGGTAGACTTATGTCATTACGTATTTGTCAAATCCCATAGAACAGGGGTCCCCAACCCCTGGTACTGGTCCGTGGCCTGTTAGGAACTGGGCCACACAGCAGGAGGTGAGTGGCAGGTGAGCAAGCAAAGCTTCATCTGTGTTTGCAGCCACTCCCCATCGCTTGCATTACTGCCTGAGCTCCGCCTCCTGTCAGCGTTATGGTGAGTTGTATAATTATTTCATTATATATTACAATATAATAATAATAGAAATAAAGTGCACGATAAATGTAACGTTCCCTGACCAGCAATCGAACCCAGGCCCTCGGCAGTGAAAGCACCAAGTGCTAACCACTGGACCGACTCCCCTCAAGTACCTCTCAAACCGTGTCAAAGGTGAACAGAAAATAGGTATTAGTGAAATGCTGAATTAACTCTGAAATAGGATAAAAGGACCTCTGTATTTCAACACCACTGCTAAATAATATATGTAAAGACATTTTAAGCATGCTTTGCTTATAGCCAGATTAAAGCAATTCCTTTTTTAATAATAAAATAACATTTTAAGTTATAAAACAATATTTTTGTAGAAATGTAAAGAAAATACAGATAAGCAAAAAAAAATTAATCCTTAATTTCCAAAGATAACTATTATTACTATTTTGGCCTTACAGATCTTTTAAATTATTATTTTTTAAGTATTTAATTTTTAAAGATAGGTAATACATTCACATGGTTCAAAATTCAAACAGGATGAAAGGTCAACTTTCACACCTCTGTCCTCCAGTTACTCAGTTTCTTTTCCCACAAGCAACCACTGTTAGTTTCATAAGTAATAATTTCATAAGGGCCAGTTAATATGCCAAACAAGGAAAGTAGTCTCTTTACCTTAATGTTGTGCCTTATTTTTCTAAAAGATCAAACAAAGTAATAATCAGCTTGGTCATCTGTCTCATTTATCATTTACTCAAAATTCATACCATGCCTACCTCCAAAAGAGAAGTTATATCTTCTTATTCACTAGTGTAGTTTCCAGAGATCAAATACTTAAAGATTTATGATCACCAAAAATATTAAAGAGAATATATTAGAATCACGTAGCATCACTAGGGCATACATGTAGCCTTCCAAGGGATGTTCCTAAGAGGATAAAAAAAATTCTACCTTGTGTGGAATTATAGGTCCAGTTTTTTTAATAAAATCAGTCATATGGCCTTTGTCATACTGTAGTTGATACCTCTGAAGCAAAAGCTGCTTGCAAACAATTTTCTAACATTAACAGAACTGAGTGACCAGGTTAATATGTATTCTATGTATACATCTATGGTAGTGCTTACCATACAACTCTTAATTGCTCAAAATGGTTCCTAGTCCACATCTTATGTGATTTTAAATAAGTCTTGTGAGTCTAGCACAGAGGCTGGCATATGTACAGTAGGTACGTGATATTTATGGATGGATGGGATCTTAGGCAACTCAATACACAGCTAGAGGCAAGAGGGACTATACTTGGGAAGTTTTTCTCTCATAAATGTCAATGTGACAGGCTTGATCAAGCAAATGGATGAACCATATAATCCTGAGTGTGAAGAAGAGAATCAATGTGTTCCGGCCAGTGGGTGTGGAAAACACTAAAACAACGAGTTACTAAAACAGGAGAGTTTCTATGGTGTGGCTTTAGTAGAGGAGGAAAAAAAAATTATAATTTATGTTTGAGTGAGGTTTCCTTCCTGACATCTGAACAATGCAATAGTAGGCAGAGTGAAAAGGCTATAATTTGAGATAATAGCTGGGAAAATAATCTCAAGGTCTCAACATTTATTAATAGTTAACCTAGCCTCAAGTCTCTGGTGAGCAGTTATTACTGAAAAAACCAAACCAGCAAAATAAGTTATGCTTCATAGGTCTATGAAGTGACACATGTTGGACAAGAGAATTTGACTTAATTGAGGGGAGAGAATTAACAGTGACTGAGAAGCAACTGGCAAAAAGAGTTCAATCTTCTTTGTTGGGATATCTGTCATAACAAATTACCAGTCTATTAAGTCTTCTTAGGACCACAATAGGACATGGCCTCTCACCAGAAACTAGGACAGAGCAGGTATCTTCAGATGGAGCCTGAAAGTTTGGTACCAATGAAGTGGGAATGAATGAGGAATACGGGTAGAGACTCAGAGAAGGAATATTTGCTCAATGTGTTTACTTTCCACCCTCACTGGTTACCAAGGATTTACTGGGTCAGGTGACACGTTGCTGCATTTGGCCTCTAAACTACACCCTACTATCATGTCAGCCAATTGCTGGACACGGAATCCACTTCACATGCCGTTGTTGCCCAACCTCAAATTAACAACCATGTGGCACCTGGGAGCCAACTGCTTCAAGGAAGAAGGCACCAGCTAGTAGGAATGATTTACCTGGCAGGAGAGCATGATGAATATTTCAGAACTGTAAAGATCAGCTCTGCGGACTTTGGGAGAGAATGTGCACACCCTTCTTCTTTCAGTTTTCTTTTTCCTTTTTTGACATCTCCTGATCATTTATTTAATGTTAACTCATTTCAAAGCAACTGCGATCTCTGTAAGTATGTCTGAAATGTTAAAATGTAGTAAGTGTTCCTTTTACATTTAACAAAATCTAGTGATTCTCTTTTAGTGTGAAAAGACTACCCTGCCGCTAACAAGTCAATTAACTTGATGCCAGTGTCTTATCTACAGCTTTTCATTCTAGGGCTTGAAGTCATGACCTGTACAAAACTATGCCCTTTAGAATCTGCCTGGCCAGAGTATCTAATTTCCTAGTGAGTCATAGTGATTGGTTTTGTCATGGGCTCTAACCTGAGCTGGACTAATCACAGGCTCCCTGAAACTCTCCTGCCAGAGCTATCAGGGAATTCTCTTTCTCTGGGGATTATGTATGTATGTCTGTATGTCTGGGCCTGCAAACAGCCATCTACCCCCATGAGATGAAGCAATGAGGTTTATGGATCTAGCATGCCTGAAGCCAGCAGTACTCTCAACTTCCTTGTTATATGGACCAATGAGTTCTTCTTTTTTCCCACTTACATTAGTTTGAGTTGGGCTTCTGTCATTTACAACTAAAAGAGCCCTAATATTAAAAGTAGAAAGAGGTGGCTGATAAATGAGCTGCTCAACCTTACGTTCAGAAAAACATCTCAACAAATGCCACACCTTTCTTTTGGTTGGATATGTTTTTCTTTTGGTCTGATTTTTGAAATGGATTTTATTTGACCATACAACTCCTCTAATTTCAACTGAATTCTCCTAAATTAGAAGGAAGAAGTTCTTCTAAAAATAGAGCTGGCATATAATCCAGCAATCCCACCCCTGGGCATATACCCAGAAAAAACTTTAGTTCGAAAAGATATATGTACCCCAATGTTCACAGCAGCACTATTTACAACAATCAAGACATGGATGCAACCTAAATGTCCATCAACAGATGAATGGATAAAGAAGATGTGGTATATATATAAAATGGAACACTACTCAGCCATAAAAAAGAATGAAATAATGCCATTTGAAGCAACATGGATACACCTAGAGATTATCGTACTAAGTGAGGTAAGTCAGATAAAGACAAATATCATATGATATTACTTATATATAGGATCTAAAATATGATACAAATGAACTTATTTACAAAACAGAAACACTCACAGACATAGAAAACAAACTTATGGCTACCAAAGGGGCTATAAAGGGGAAGGATAAATTAGGAGTTTGGGACTGCAGATACAAACTACTATATATAAAATAAACAACAAGGTCCTACTGTGTAGCACAGGGAACTATATTTAGTATCTTATAATAAACCATAATGGAAAAGAAAATGAAAAAGAATACATATACATATATATATATCTGAATCACTTTGTTGAACACCAGAAACTAACACAACATTGTAAATCAACTATACATCAATTAAAAAAAAAATTTAAGGAAGGAAGAAGTTCTTTGGTACAGCTTTGAACTGTGAAGGACTAGAACCAGAACCAGAAAGGACGGAGCCCCCAATAAACATTAACGTAACACTGGTTTCAAATTTACCTGCAAAGAGTAAGCAAAGGTGGTAAAATAAAGATTTAATCTTTAATTATTATAGCTGCAAGGATTAAAATGTGGCCAAATTTAAGGACAGGCCAAACAACTTTCAAACTTTGCATGACATTTTTGTAGCCATCTGTAATAAAATTACTTGAACATTGAAAATAGAAGCTTTTCAAAATTACAGCAAGCAAATTAGAGAAAGAAGAACAAAAAAACCCCAAAGTTAGCAGAAGGAAAGAAATCATAAAGATCAGATCAGAAATAAATGAAAAAGAAATGAAGGAAACAATAGCTAAGATCAATAAAACTAAAAGCTGGTTCTTTGAGAAGATGAACAAAATTGATAAACCATTAGCCAGACTCATCAAGAAAAAAAAGGAAGAACACGCAAATCAATAAAACTAGAAATGAAAAAGGGGAAGTAACAACTGACACTGCAGAAATACAAAGGATCATGAGAGATTACTACAAGAAACTCTATGCCAATAAAATGGACAACCTGGAAGAAATGGACAAATTCTTAGAAATGCACAACCTGCCAAGACTGAACCAAGAAGAAATAGAAAATATGAACAGACCAATCACAAGCACTGAAATTGAAACTGTGATTAAAAATCTTCTAACAAACAAAAGCCCAGGACAGATGGCTTCACAGGCAAATTATATCAAAGATTTACAGAAGATCTAACACCTTACCTTCTCAAACTCTTCCAAAATACAGCAGAGGGAGGAACACTCCCAAACTCATTCTATAAGGCCACCATCACCCTGATACCAAAACCAGACAAGGATGTCACAAAGAAAAAAACTACAGGCCAATATCACTAATGAACACAGATGCAAAATTCCTCAACAAAATACTAGCAAACAGAATCCGACAGCACATTAAAAGGATCATACACCATGATCAAGTGGGGTTTATTCCAGGAATGCAAGGATTCTTCAATATACGCAAATCAATCAACGTGATACACCATATTAACAAATTGAAGGAGAAAAACCATATGATCATCTCAATAGATGCAGAGAAAGCTTTTGACAAAATTCAACGCCCATTTATAATAAAAACCCTGCAGAAAGTAGGCACAGAGGGAACTTTCCTCAACATAATAAAGGTAATATATGACAAACCCACAGCCAACGTTGTCCTCAACAGTGAAAAACTGAAACCATTTCCACTAAGATCAGGAATAAGACAAGGTTGCCCACTCTCTTAAGCAACCTAAGTGTCCATCATCGGATAAATGGATAAAGAAGATGGGGCACATATATACAATGGAATATTACTCAGCCATAAAAAGAAATGAAATTGAGTTATTTGTTGTGAGGTGGATGGACCTAGAGTCTGTCATACAGAGCGAAGTAAGTCAGAAAGAGAAAAACAAATACTGTATGCTAACACATATATATGGAATCTAAGGGAAAAAAATAAAAGGTCATGAAGAACCTAGGGGTAAATAAAGACACAGACCTACTAGAGAATGGACTTGAGGATATGGGGAGGGGGAAGGGTAAGCTGTGACAAAGTGAGAGAGTGGCACGGACATATATACACTACCAAACGTAAAATAGATAGCTAGTGGGAAGCAGCCGCATAGCACAGGGAGATCAGCTCGGTGGTCTGTGACCACCTAGAAGGGTGGGATAGGGAGGGTGGGAGGGAGGGAGACGCAAGAGGGAAGAGATATGGGAACATATGTATATGTATAACTGATTCACTTTGTTTTTTGTGGGTTTTTTTTGGCTGTACGTGGGCCTCTCACTGTTTTGGCCTCTTCCATTGTGGAGCACAGGCTCCGGACGCGCAGACTCAGCGGCCATGGCTCACAGGCCCAGCCGCTCTGCAGCATGTGGGATCTTCCCGGACCGGGGCACGAACGTGTGTCCCCTGCATCAGCAGGCGGACTCTCTACCACTGCACCACCAGGGAAGCCCTGATTCACTTTGTTATAAGGTAGAAACTAACATACCATTGTAAAGCAATTATACTCCAATAAAGATGTTAAAAAAAAAATTACAGCAAGCAAATACAAACAAGTTTCTAGAGAACTGAAGTGATCTTTTTAGAGGTAAAGAAAGTAAAAAGAGTGACAAATGAGGAGCTATCCCAGGTCAATATATAAAAACCAATTGATGTTGTGACCACCTAGAGGGGTGGGATAGAGAGGGTGGGAGGGAGATGCAAGAGGGAGGAGATATGGGGATATATGTATATGTATAGCTGATTCACTTTGTTATACAGCAGAAACTATTAAACTACTAGAAAAAAAGCAAAGGAGAACATTTTTGCAAACTTAGGATAGTCAAGATTTCTTATGACAGAAGCACACAAATTATAAAAAAAAAAGAAGAAAGATAAATTGAACTTCATCTAAATTTAAAACTTCTGCTCTTCAATAGATGACTTTAGAAAATAAAAAGGTCAACAACAGGTTAGGGGAAAATATCCTCAATATGCATATCTGATAAAAGGCTTCTATCTAAGATGAACTAAGAATTTGTACAACTGAATAATAAGGAAACAACTCAATTTTTTAAGAGCAAAAGATGAGGACACAAAATAAGATATCCAAATGGCCAATAAGCATATGAAAAAATGCTCAACATTTTAGTCATTAGGGAAACACACATTTAGACCACAAAAGGATACTATTCCACATCCAGTAGAATGGCTAAAATTAAAAGACTGAAAATATTTAAGTGTTGGTGAGACTGTGAGCCAACTAGAACTCTCATAAAATGTAAAACGGTATTACAGCCACTTTGGAAAGAAGGCTGGCAGTTCTCTATTAAGTTAAACATAAATTCACCATAAGACCCACCAATTCCTCTCCTGGTCATTTTTTTCCTTTAATATGTATTTATTTATTTATTTGGCTGCATCGGGACTTAGTTGCGGCATCTGGGATTTTTTAGTTGTGGTATGTGAACTCTTAGTTGCAGCACGTGGGATCTAGTTCCCTGACCAGGGATCGAACTGGGGCCCCCTGCGTTGGGAGCATGGTCTTAGCCACTGGACCACCAAGGAAGTCCCCTCTCTTGGTTATTTACTCAAGAGAAATAAAAACACATGTTCCCCCCCACCCCAAAAAAAAACCCCACACACATTCAGAGCACCATTATCCATAAAAGCCAAAAACTGGAAACAGTTGAAGTGTCCACCAACAGGGGAAAGGATAAGTAAATTGTGGTATATTCATATAATGGGAAACTACTCAGCAAGAGGATAGATCAAGTTAGTGAAAAACAGAGCAAAGTGGATGAGTCTCTAAAACAATAAACTGAGCAAAAGAAGCCAGAAAAATGAGTATATATTGTATGACTGCATGTATGACTGCATTTACATAAAGTTCTAAAACAGGCAAAGTTTGAGCATGATGACAGAAGTCAGATCAGGGGTTACCTAGAGCAGCGTTTAGAAAGGGACTGGCAACTACAAAAGAACACAAGGGACTTTCTGAAGGGATTAAAATGTCCTCTATATTGATTGTAGTGCTGGTTACATTTGCCAAAACTTACAGAACTGTACTTGTGCATTACATAGGTACATTAAATTTCAATTAAAAAAAGGAAGGTTACAGGATGAGAGTGCCAAATGTAGAGCTATGTCAGTATGTCCTAATTCCTGAAAAGCCTCAAAACGTGGCTGTAGATAAGAAACAATTTCAATTAAAAAGATTTTTTTTAATGACTAAATCTTTGGGAGGACACATATCAGTACTCTGTTGTTGATCAGAATGAAAACTTCCAGTAAGATGAACTGTAAAACTGTTTCTGATTTTAATTAATAAGATTATCTTATTCAAAGATATTCAGTAAAATAAAAACATTTCCTCTAGTATACAAAAATGCCTCAGAGGTCAAAGCAGACTTTCGTTTCTCCAAATATGGTAGAAGAACCAGTCCAAGTTCAGCAGACTTGACTTTACTCTAGCAGAAAAAGAAGTAAGTCATAGGCCTAAAAGATACCACCGCCAGCCCAAACCCCTTAACTGATTATTTTAGTTAAAAGTGATAAGATGGTCAACTAACTTAGAGCATTTACACCAAGACCAGAGGCACTGGAACAAAACAACCCATCGCATATATTGGGTTGGCCAAAAAAGTTCGTTCGGGGTTTTCTGTAAGATGTTATGGAAAAACCTGAACGAACTTTTTTGGCCAACCCAGTAAGTGTTTGAACTTGGACTTAAGTGTTTTCAATGAGTAATCATAAACACTGAGCCTGGAGTAATAAATGGCAAACGACTTAAAGGAACTTTTAGTACAGTCAATAAACAGGATCTCGTGGCTAAGGCACATTCTAGGAGTTCAGAAACACAAGATATCCAAGTGAACAAAACTTATCACAACAGTTTTCAATTTATGCATTTCTTAGGGTTGGATATTTTGTTGCTCTCTTTGTAAGTGTCATAGTAACCTGACTTCACTTAATAGCAAATATTTAACTTATTACAAACAGAATACCTCAACACAGTAAGAAATAAATATGGGAAAATCTGGTAGTTTTTGTAAGGACAAGTCACAGTGATTTTTAACCCTTCTCTGACCTTACGGTGAAGGTATTTCTAGTCTCCTGAAACTACGGGTTAAGTCCATAGTGCTTAGTCTAGGCAGCTTAGGTTGAAGAAGATAAGAAATTATTTGTTTAAAAGGGTGAAATGAAGCAGGTCCAATAATACTTGAATGAGACTGATTAAAAATTCTGAGCTTGTGGAAACAGACACAAGAGGTCATTTTCTCTTTGTGTTTAGTCTCCAAAAACATTCAACATTACAGTCTCTCAAGAACACTCTCACAAAGGCAACTGTTTTGCTCGTTTTCATGAGTTCACATACCTACTACTCTCAATTCTAGTCGCTTTTCTCTTACACCTTTAAGAGCACTGCTTACAACCCAATCCAAAAATGGGCAGAAGACCTAAACAGACATTTCTCCAAAGAAGATTTACAGACTGCCAACAAACACATGAAATGATGCTCAACATCATAAAGCAATTATACCCCAATAAAGATGTTAAAAAAAAAAGAGCACTGCTTACCTCTTTTGATACAGATGACTTTACTTTCTTGAAAGCTTCTTCAAAGTGCTTGTGACTAATCTTGAGTTCACCTGTGGAGCAAATGCATAAATATACATATCTGGGTGCAGTGTGCTGACTGTGACTTACAACTTAATTTCTCTTGAGAGACTTCTAAGCATTCAAGGGGAACACTGAGGAAATTAATGAGGACACTGGTTCTACTCTTTTTCAGAACAATACTCAAGCCAGATATATTCTCAAGTTTTTAGACATTTTAAAATTTTAATTTAATTTACAAATACCTGACCACATTTAACTTTACATAAATGTGTAATGTTTATAATATCCTATATTAAAAAGTGTAATCTTTTTTCCCCCAGCAATCAAAACAGTTTATTGTGGAACAAATTATACCAGAAAGTACTTTGTCCAGACTTAATTAGATAAAGATTCTTATCCTTTAAAGAAAACAGTTCATGTGTTTTGTTACTTTGTTTTTCTCCCCAGCTTTGAGATATTGTTGGCATATAACACATCCAAGTTTAAGGAGTACAACATGATGATATGATGGGTGAATATACTGCAAAATAGTTATCACATAGGGTTAGTTAACACCTCTATCCCCTCATGATAGCTTTTTTATTTTTGTGGTGATAATTTTTAAGATCTACTTTCCAAACAACTTTCAAGTACAGCTCACACTTGAACAATGCCAGGGTTAGGAGTGGTGACCCTCAGTCAAAAATCTGCATATAATGTTAAAGTTGGCCCTCTGAATCTGCGGTTCCATTATCTGCGGATTCAACTGATGGTCGATTGTGTAGTGCTATACTACGTATTTACTGAAAAGAATCCACGTGTAAGTGGATCTGCACAGTTCAAACCCATGTTGTTCAAGGGTTAACTGTATATAACATAGTGTTGCTAATTATTACACTGGGTCCTCAGAACTTACTCATCTTGTAGCAGGAAGTTTGTAACCTTTGACCAGTATCTCCCCATTTTCCCCACATTCTGCTCCTCAGATTTTAATGCAGTACCACCCAAAGAAAACGATCACTCATAAACAGATAATTCTTTGTTATCTTTGTACTGTTTACTTTAACTTAATGGCAATGTTCATGAAGAAGAAGTAGAACTGTTCTCTTTCAGGATAATTCAAATAAATTTAACTAAGAATGGAAAGTAGAATTCCATAGTATTCAAGAGTGCATACACATAATTAGATGCTATGGAATTATATCATAATACATAATATATATAGGTCATATCACAACACTGGAATAGAAGGGTGTTTTAATTCCTTAAAAGGTTATGCCATCACACAGTAAGAGAAATTTAATAACTAAATGTTAAATAAGCCTTGGTTTACAATTTTAGTATGACAACTTAAGTGATGACAATTTATACTTAAAACAGTAAACTTTTATACAGATATTAAGATAGTGTATTTAAAAGTAAAATACAATGTGTTGCTGAACAGGTCAAATGGAAGTTGAATGGCATTACTGATTTCAGGTTCTGTAAGATATCAATGAAAAGTCCCCGAAGGGGCTTCCCTGGTGGCGCAATGGTTGAGAGTCACCTGCTGATGCAAGAGACACGGGTTCGTGCCCCAGTCCGGGAAGATCCCACATGCCGCGGAGCAGCTGGGCCCATGAGCCACAGCCGCTGAGCCTGCGCATCCGGAGCCTGTGCTCCGTAACAGGAGAGGCCACAACAGTGAGAGGCCCGCATACTGCAAAAAAAAAAAAAAAAAGTCCCTGAAGGACAGGCAGCTGCAAATGCAAACTGTAGCAAAGCAGGGATGTCAAAATTTGCTACACATGTTTATAAAGTAACATCCGATCAGAATTATTATTATTTTTTTTAAAAAGCCATTTATTTATTTATTTGGCTGTGCCGGGTCTCAGTTGCGGCACGTAGGATCTTCGTTGCCATGTGTGGGATCTTCGTTGTGGCATGTGGGATCTTTGGTTGCGGCATGCGGAATCTAGTTCCCTGACCAGGGATCAAACCTGGGCCCCATGCATTGGGAGCATGGAGTCTTAACCACTAGAACACCAGGGAAGTCCCCAATCAGAATTATTAGTAGCAGCCAATACATATACAGAGGCCTGCTAATTTTTAGTGACAAACAAATCCAAAGATAGTCATCAGATTCAGCTCTCAGGTAGCATACTACCACACAATGATTTCTTATAAGACATACTAATTTTGCTAATTATATCCCACCCACTTCCAAAATGAACTTAAAATAGCTTACAATAAAAGAAGTTCAGATAACTGAATCTTAAACAACCAAAAAAATGAGGGACTTCACAATCAAGATACATGTGTTGACAAATCTAAGCTAAGCATATGCTGCTGCAACTGTAAAGAAAATTTAGCTCCAAGATTCCTGGTAGCCAAAGAAAAAAGGGAAAAGAATAAAAGAAATAAATATGAATAAAGAAAGACATCTTCTGGGAAATCTACTGAATAAAAGGAGATCAACCTAGACTTGAACTTCAGATCAAAGTACAGGTTTTGAGGACAAGGCAGGTCTTTTGAAGAAGGTATTCGACAGTACTGTAAGGAAGATAGCCACACACTGCAACTGCAACTGCAACAGATCAAACAACTGTCCCAGGAACCAAGCAAAGTAGAGGCTATTTCTGTACTTGGCATGGTCGGCCTGCAGGTCACATATGAATTGTTTTGTAACCCAAATAATACAATCAAAGACACTGTCAAATGTGAAGAACAATGCAAAGCTGCTGACATGGCCCCAAAGGAAAATATAAGTATATGGAAAGTTATTTCAATTTTTACTTCTTGTTTGTGTGTTTTCTAAGCTCTTCAATTTAGGCCACATTTTAACATGAAAGTAGGTATCACCTTAGAAAAAGAATGAGAAAGTTTTCCAGTATTGATAAATAGACCAAACTCATGATGAAAACAGTAAATGGACCTACTTGCCTAACTCTAAACATTTGTACATGATGATAAGGAAAGACAGAAAACATTTTATTAGGCACCAAATAACTTTGCTATGATTATAGTTGTCAGCCACAGAGGTTATGTAATATTCCAGAACAGCTGCTAAAGGTCTCATCAGAAAAATGTCAGTTTTAGTATCATAGATGATAGATGTTAGAAAATGGACATTTTCCGGGTTAACAGTGATTTTAGGTATCCAGAGTCATAATTAACTAGGACTGAGAGATTCTGTAGAGAACTGTACCTTTTTCACTCCCACTCTTCTGTCTTGCCATTTCCTGCTTCAAGGCACAGATAGAAGCCTCCCGTACCAAAGCAGAGAGATCTGCACCCCTGTAATAAAAGAACCATTCTTATTCATTTATTCTTAGACACTGCAAAAGCCCAGAAAAAAGTCTGACAGCAATTTCTTTTTAAGTCACATATTAAACAATCAGGAAAGACACTAACCAATGACGGTGGGATAAACTGATCATGGTCAGTAGGAAAGAGCTTTTAGCTTTCACCTAAAATATTTCTAACTTTCAGAAAAAAGGAAATTATGAAGGAAACAATGCAATGAATCATAAATATTCCCATGCTAATCACTATAGATACTAATGATAATATAAAAAGTCTAAAACAACCAGTCAGTAGAAAGCAACTTATACATTATTTATTGTAAAATTTTCATTCACAAGGCCCATGCTAAAGTGCTAACTGGCCCATTACCAGTATATACCAATAGTATATAACCTAATGTCTAAACTAAGCTTATATAAGAAATCATTTATGACCCTTAGTTCAAAAAAGGAAAACACAAAGGCTAAAAAGTCTTTGATGCACTTGATTCAAGCTCAAGCTGAATGGATACATCATAAATTACTTAAAATATGACAAGAACTAACAAACTTTCATTTAATGGTTCTGTGTAATATGCTGAGTCAGCATGGTTCTTGAGTTCAATGAAAGACATTGGGGCTGACTGGTGTTTCAATACATTACATCTTTAACAGGATTCTTACAGATGCTTTGAGAAAGATTTTGAATTGGGGGATAAGAACCTCATTTCTAGACAAACGTTTAACATATAATGTGACAACACACATAACTAATAAAATTAAAGACCCACAGAGTTTACATCATTAATTGAATCCAATCTTTCTGTTGGTTATGTGTTAGGTTTGTAACATTATTTAATAATCACACACATTAACCAATAATGTAACAAGTAGCTGAAGACTGTAGTATTATACTGCCTTTCAAACTGTGAAGACAGTGGCATTAAAACTCAAAACATACAACATTCAACTTTAACCCTAACCCATTTATTAACTGACTCCTTACGTGGTATAATCCAGAAGATTTGGCCCAGGGAAGGTTCTGCCATCAAAACTGCCTCTGCTACCAACTGAAAAATCTTTTCAGATTTTAGCACTCAAACATGTAAACTACTCACTTAAGTCTTATTTTCTTTAGCAGTAAGTTCATTAATTATAGACTGGCATGCATTTGATTCCCAATGAGGGGAAGAGAGACATTCTCCTTAAAGGTAAGGTAGGGCTTTTACATACGCCCCTCACCACCACGGCCTGGGGGACCATTTCCCTTTCACTGAGACAGTCACTGCTTTCTTAAGTGAGCCAAGAGTCCTGACCAGAGTGCGTTGGGGTTGAGGTGGCAGAACAAAGATCAAGACTCAGATCCCTAGATGTTCATATATGAAAACACTGGACATTAAATTTTGGATCCTGGCCACACGCCCTAAAAATGACCAGCATGGTTTCAAGTGGAATCATCTTAATAAGAGAAGGTTATGTGGGCTTCCCTGGTGGTGCAGTGGTTAAGAATCCACCTGCCAATGCAGGGGACATGGGTTCGAGCCCTGGTCCGGGAAGATCCCACATGCCGCGAAGCAACGAAGCCCGTATGCCGCAACTACTGAACCCACATGCCACAACTACTGCAGCCTGTGTGCCTAGAGCCCATGCTCCACAACAAGAGAAGCCAATGCAATGAGAAGCCCGCGCACCACAATGAAGAGTAGCCCCCGCTCGCCACAACTAGAGAAAGCCCGTGCACAGCAACGAAGACCCAACGCGGACAAAAATGAATAAATAAATAAATAAATGTATTAAAAAAAAAAAAAAAAAGAGACAGACAGTTATGTGAAATTCTTCAACCAGAACTGGAAAGAACTGAGTGCCTATATCAGTACCAGTGGCTATGTTCCTTGGATATAAATTTACACTGCTGAACAATAGACTCCTGAAGACCTCAAAGATTAAAACACTGCTCTCCTTGACTGACTTAGCTTCAGAAAGCACATTATTTGACCTTGACCTAGAGGAATATCATGATCACCCTAGTATATTGTGGACAATCAACAGGGCTTTTTAAATAAGCCAGAGGGAGAGATGTCCCCTGTTAGTCCAACGTGAATTCCATTTTCTTCCCTGTGAACCAAAATTAGGAAAGTTAACAAATTTACTTAAAAACACATGAAGGAAACAACAAAATCAACCACCACCACACACATATGAAAGCTGAAGGCAGAAATATTTGACCTCCTGCTTTTACTACAGGCTGTGTGAATATTAACAGGTGTGCTGTGAAAAATGCATTCTGAGCCTTGAAAAACCTGTAGATTATTTTCTTTTAAGTGCTGAAGCACCTCGATAATTTGGCAGCTGGTAATGAAATGTCTGCTTTAATATTCTGGTACGACAGAGACAATTTGTGAAAGGCAGCGATGGTGGTCAGGGTAGCTGAGTACCAAGAGTGAACATATGAGAGGATTCCCCGTACTCCTGGGAACTCCTCAGAGCCCCAAAATGGGTAGTCCCTTCTCTAAGAAGAAAGAAGGAGGAAAAGCCAGACGCTGGGTGCTTTCCAGGATTCCTAATTTAACCCTCCGAACATCATTCTCCCTCATTTTGCACATGAGAAAACTGAGCCTCAGAGAGTTAACTGACTGGAGATGAAGATACTCACGTATAGCAATCACAGCGAAGGTCACCAGCAACTGCTTCCAAATTTACATCTGCATCCAGTGGGGGTTTGGTGCCATTCTGAGTAAGAGAGAAAAATCCACTTTCACTGAGGCTTTAAAGACCTATATTTTCCCACATAATAGGTTCTAAATAAATAGTAATGGCTGCTTGACTAAATGAATATAATTGACTCCCAGACTAGTATAACAGATTTTTACAAATTTCAATTTTGAGAAATGAGGTTAAGAAGTAGATCCCAAACTGGGGAAAGCTGAAGGCAAACAATTTATGCTGGTGAAGTCTGAACAATCTGTAAGTACTACAGCAAAAACAAAACACCAAGAACAAAACCCACCACCTTCAATCTTTCCAATGGTGAAGAATCACATTTCCTTTGCCTGATTAAATATGGCAAGTACATAAGCAGTGATAAGTTTTGACGTGCATATGTGCTTAGTTTTGGTGTGAGGCGGGCTAGGAAGGGAGAAATAACATTGAACGTGGCCAGGAGAGAACAATCAGCAAAGTGTTCTACAAAAAAAAGCCAAAAGCCCTCTGTGCTCAATGTGTTCTTTCCTAACCCTTAACTAAAACTCAAAGTTGACTTTGGTGCCAATTCCCCTTCAGCTCATACCAAGAGATGCTAGAAAGGACAAGTATCAGAACAGCCTTAGAATTCCAACAACACCTAACACGGTACCTTGCATGCATACAGTATATACTTAATAACATTTTTGGTGACTTAAACTGCAGAGGCAAACAAAACTGTTCTTAGTGACTTAAAGTACAGGACGTTGTTAAGATGGTAGGTTTGTGAGTATTTGCTTTATTATTCTGATTTACAACTTAAATCTACATTGCATATTGTCTTTCCTTGGTAGCAAATATTACATGGAAATAAACAGTTTAAGAAGAAACACACAGGAAAAAAGTAAATAAACATATGTCATTAAGCCTCAAGTGTAAATATTAGCTCGGCAGGTGCTCCAAACAGAGGGTCAGACGACCCAGCACCTTGAGCTACCACCTGCTTCTGTCTGGTCCATGCTCAGAGGGTGTCCTCTCATGTCCTCCCAGCTGGGCATGTTTAAGAATTTAATCAACTGTACATCTGCTAGCTGCTATTATTTGATAAAATGCAAATGTTCATCTAACACAGGTTCAAGAAACAGTTATGTTTCCCATTCAATCCACTTCGACCTGCGAAATAAACATGGGAAAATAAACTTTCTGTGAGACCTTAGGAAACAATCTGTGCTTTTTTCTTTTCTCCCTCTGGTTGTGTGTAAAACTAGATGGTCAGACTGTGTGATCCGTAAGTTTTCTTCAATCTCATCAGTTAACCTTGTGCGGGTAGAGGTGGGCAGTGCCTGAAGGAAGCAGGAGGCCAGCTTCTGTGGCTCTGGTAATGTTCTCTCTTTTACTGTGGTAAAATTTACGTAACAAAATTTATCATTTTAACCATTTAAAAATGTATAGTTTAGTGGCATTAATTACATTGTTACTGTGCAACCATCTATCTCTAAAACATAACCAGCCATCTTCCCAAAATGGAACTTTGTTTGTGTTAAGGGACAACCCTCCCCTCCCCTACTCCACCCCGCCTCCACCAGCCCCTGGCAGCCGCCATTCTACTTTCTGTCTCCATGAAATTAACTGCTAATATTCTTTCTTGAAGGTTTTGTTTATAAAAACGCATGAAGTTGGACATTTAATGATATGTCCACTTTTCTGTACGTGCATTATACTTTAATAAAAAGGTCTGGGCTTCCCTGGTGGCGCAGTGGTTGAGAGTCCGCCTGCTGATGCAGGGGACGTGGGTTCGAGCCCCGGTCTGGGAAGATCCCACATGCCACGGAGCGGCTGGGCCCGTGAGCCATGGCCGCTGAGCCTGTGCGTCCGGAGCCTGTGCTCCGCAATGGGGGAGGCCACAACAGTGAAAGGCCCGCGTACAGCAAAAAAATAAAAAAAATAAATAAATAAAAAGGTCTGAAAAGTGGAAATAACACTGAACCAGGAATTTAAAAACTTGAGTTCTGAAGTTCAAATCCACAACTGAACGGACATTTGGTAAGGCCCCAAATCTTTACTGCGTATTTTCATAATTAAAAAAACCCAGTATCTTTTTTTTTAGTTAAAAAAAAGTTTTATTTTTGGCCACGCAACTTGTGGGATCTTAGTTCCCTGACCAGGGATTGAACCCAGGTTCACAATACTGAGTCCTAACCACTGGACCACCAGGAATTCCCCCCAAAACCCAGTATCTTATCTCCAGATAAGGAGAGATAATTTGGTGCTATATTTGGGAGGGGAAGGGGGAGGGGGAGGGGAGGTCTTGTTTAAATAGTGATGATGAACAGGTAATAAGGATTTATCATGATGGAGAATAGAAATGTTTGGACTTTCCAAACTATGTCGGAAGTGGGAAAGCCCGAGGACACTGCCCTGTTGAGTCCCTCAATCTACCAGTAGGAGGAGGTAGGAGGTGGGGCAAGAGGCTACCTCATCAGGCATGAACCCTTTTGAGATTCTTTAATGTTCTTAAGAAACTATTAGGGCTTCCCTGGTGGCACAGTGGTTAAGAATCCGCCTGCGAATGCAGGGGACACGGGTTCGAGCCCTGGCCTGGGAAGATCTCACATGCATGGGGCAACTAAGCCCGTGTGCAATAACTACTGAGCCTGCGCTCTACAGCCCATGAGCCACAACTACTGAGTCCATGCGCCACAACTACTGAAGCTCATGCGCCTAGAGCCTGTGCTCCGCAACAAGAGAAGCCACCGCAATGAGAAAGGAAGGAAGGAAGGAAGGAAGCAAGGAAGGAAGGAAGGAACTATCAACCCTACCTTGATGGTCACCCAGCACATGGATGTTCCCTGTGCTGCTAGAGAATTTTACCTCAAACTATCTACTGTCTTGTTTTTTTTTTGTTTTTAATTTATTTTTGGCTGTGTTGGGTCTTTGTTGCTGTGTGCGGGCTTTCTCTAGTTGTGGCAAGAGGGGGCTTCTCTTGTTGCGGAGCACAGGCTCTAGGCATGCAGGCTTCAGTAGTTGAGGCACTCGGGCTCAGTAGTTGCAACTCTCGGGCCCTAGAGCATGTGGGCTTCAGTAGTTGTGGCACGTGGGCTCAGTAGTGTGGCTCGTGGGCTCTAGAGCGCAGGCTCAGTAGTCATGGCACACGGGCTTAGTTGCTCTGCGTCATGTGGGATCTTCCCGGACCAGGGATCGAACCTGTGTCCCTGCATTGGCAGGTGGATTCTTAACCAATGTGCTACCAGGGAAGTCCCTACTGTCCCGTTTTAATCAAAAGCTCAATCATAAGAAATTGATTCATGGAGGACTTCCTGAGGATAATTCTTTTATACTTCTCAGTATCTAAATTCTATTCTTGGGCCAAGCCGGACTTTCATAAAGGCTCACACATCCTCGAAGTGCATTTCTTTGACCTCTCATGAAGTTGTTTTTAATGAACTGGCTTTTAGTTATGTCCACAGCTTACAGTAGGAGAACCACCAGCTTCAGTCCTGAAAGGCTTATTATTGTGTTTATGATAGGGATATTGGTAAAAACGTCTATCACAACTGAGTGTCTTCTTTATGAGAATCCAGAGGAGAAATTTTTCTCACAACTGCACACGGGGAGCAATTGCCAACTTGCCATATTTAGGGCACTCTTTAAGTTAAATCTTTTGAGAAAGCTCAATATATAAAGGAACACAATAAACAAATGCTTATCTAAAAGTAATATTTTAGAAAAATAATTAATGCTTAGAAATTTAGATTCTCAGAAATTTTCTAATTCTTAGGAGATTAGTTTTTTAGAAAAATAAACCCCCAAAATACTATCAATTGAAAGAAAGTAACAAACTGCCTTTTTTTGGGGAGTGTGGTCTACGTAGGATACTTCCAAACATTTCAATAGCAACATTACTTTCCAATTAGTAGAAATAAGGGCTGAGGAATCTCTGTATCATTAAAATCTAATTATTCTTAACTGAAATGTGGCAGTAAGAAGTAAAATGGGGGCTTCCCTGGTGGCGCAGTGGTTGGGAGTCCGCCTGCCGATGCAGGGGACACGGGTTTGTGCCCCGGTCCGGGAAGATCCCACATGCCGCGGAGCGGCTGGGCCCATAAGCCATGGCCACTGGGCCTGCGCGTCCGGAGCCTGTGCTCCGTGACGGGAAAGGCCACAACAGTGAGAGGCCCGTGTACAGAAAAAAAAAATTTTTTTAAATAAATAAATAAAATAAATAAAATAAATAAAAAATAATAAAATAAAATATGATACAAATGAACTTATCTATGAAACAGAAACAGACTCACAGACATAGAGAATAGACTTGTGGTTGCCAAGGGGGGTGGGGGAGTGATGGATTGGGAGTTTGGGATTAGCAGATGCAAACTATTATATACAGAATGGATAAACAACAAGGTCCTACTGTATAGCACAGGGAATTATATTCAATATCCTGTGATAAACCATAATGGAAAAGAATATGAAAAAGAATATATATATATATTCTTTTATATATATAAAGAACTGAATCACTTTGCTGTATAGCAGAAATTAACACAACATTGTAAATCAACTATATTTCTTCAATAGAAGAAAAAAGAAAAAAACACATCTTTGTATCCTGTTTTTATGAGATAAAGTTTGCTCATCAGTAAAATGGAAATAATATTCATTTGAATATTTAAATATTCAATTCAAACAGTTCAAAAGGCAGTTGCAAGGATTAAGCATATTCATATCTGTAAAGTATCTAGAACACAGTAAGTGTTTAATAAATATCACTTTTTATTATATCAGATATTCTTATCTTAGCTCATGAAAATTTAACAGATATGTTTCTTGGTGAGATGTTATATGTTTTAGTCTTACGGGGCACATTTTAAAAAACATATTGAGAATTTTGGGTCTCTTAGTGGAATTCTTATCACTATTTTAAAGACTGCATATTACCTCAAAGCACTTGAAAGACACCAAATAACCTTTCTGGCTTTCTGAGATAAGGGCAAGTTTTAATGACATTTACAGGAAGAAACAGAAATTAAGAAAAAAATGTTCTACTTGTCCAAGGGGTTTTTAGTGATAAACCTCTTATTACCACAACATTACCAGAAACACCAAATAGAATATATAAAAAAGCAGTATGTCATTGCTCGTTTTTCTCTTAAGAAACTTAGACTCCAAAAGATACTGAGAAGTTGCTCTGACCCACAGATCTTTAGATTTTTAGGACCAAGACTAAAGAATTTTATTCTAATCTCCCCAAAATATTTCAAGTACTAATTGGAAAAAGAGGAAATAGTATATATAAAACAATCTGGGGAATTTGAGTAAAAAGCCAGCAAACTTTGAAATAGAAAGGTTTATTAAAGATTAAAAAGGCCAATTTTTCTCACTTTTGGCTGAGTCTTCATAAAGACTGCCATGAGGAAGAGGTCTGCCTTGTGGACTCTGCCCTGAAATTAGAGATTCTGCTTCCTCTCCCTCTACCCTGCTTTAGCTTTAGCCATCAACAAAGATCTTTAAGCAAAAACATTCAAGGCCTCTGGAGGTTTGAAAAAGTAAGATAAGGATGTGAAATGCAGTGCAAGCAGCTCTCCTCAGAGGGCAACAGCAAGTGCACCGTCACTCAGGCCTGTGTGGGCCCCTTCCTCTGGAGCGGGTCTGAGAACACGACACGCCCATAACCGCTGCAAAAATAGTCTAAACAGCCAAAAGCCCTCCTTTGCCTTTAGCATAGACAGATGCTGAGAACTGACTATATAACAGTCTAAACCACAATATCACAAAAGTTGCTTTTAAAGTCAAATAGATTTTTATCAACATGTCTTTTTCTGGTTTCTTTTCTTTCTGTAGTCACAACTTTGTGCATGGAGGCTGCCCAAAGGGTCTTTCTATCTAATTCTAGGTCCTTCCTCCTTAACCTCAACATTTATGTTTTTGTTTAAAAAAAAAACAACCACAAAACATTCTCCATACCCCTCCCCCCGCTATATGCATATATGCTCATGATAGAAAATTTGGAAATATAAAGCCACTGAGACAGAGACAAGCAGGCCCTGACATCCAGCAAGTAGGCCCTGGTGTTGCTACGAGCTGGCTGGGCCCTCACAGCTAGGCAGTGCTGCTCTCCTGTTGAACATAAACAATTTCATAGAACATCAACATCAGAGAAGGCCACTCCGTGACCAGGATGGATCAAGAGAAAAACAAGATTCCTGCATAATCATGTCTGAACACAGATAAAACGTGAACACTGCCCAAACCACAGAATGGTCAAACATTGCCTGTCCCGGCTAATGTAAATGACAGCTGCTTCTTTCCCAATCACAGCCTTAGCCTTGGTCTAGTCTTCCATCTTGGTAAGATTTATTAAGACCCTCAATCACAGAATAATGCCTGGTTTTTGAAAGCAATTCAGAGCAAAGCCCCTTAAACTCTTCCCAAACCTAACACAAACACAAATCACTGAAGTCCTTTCTAATATCCTCTTACTGAGACACCCCACTCCTACAGTTCTCTGTGGTACGGGTCCTCCCTCACTTCAAAGAGAAACAAGCCCTGCTTGTTCAACTCCAAGTGTGTTCCTGGTGTCTGACTGGAGGGCACTGAGAAGGCAGAAGAAGTAAACTGTAAGCCCATCCCCAAGAGGCAAGCACTGTTCATATTTTGCTATGTTTTCTTCTTGACTTTTTTCTTTATATTTCTTTATATAGTTGAAATCTCTAGGTTACTCAGTTGCCTTCATTTTTCTCCCTTTCTCAGGAATGAATTAATATGCCTGTTGTTGTTTTAGAAACATTCATATTCTCTTTTCATCTAGAAGAAAAGCTCCTTATATGTAAGGACTATGTCTTATGTGTCTTAGTCTCCCCATGGTATACACACAACCAGGGATATATTTAGTTTACAATAAATACTTGTTGACTGACTAGAAGATCATTCATTTAGGTTAATATTCTAGTATCTTATTTTCCTAATAATTTTATCTTTGAAGTGGGGCCTTTACCCCTGAGTCCAAGAGCTAACAATTTTAGCAAATAGAGCTGAAATTCTAGATGAAGGAAGTGTAAAGTTGTTCCACAGTGCTGAGTACCATACAGTGGATGACATACGTCTGGAAGAATGAGCCAGTCATTCTTCTGGGTCCAAATCTGTAAGGCCCTCAACACCAAATACCTCATGAATTATTACTCCAATCTTTGCCTTTAATTAGTGATCTCTCACAGGCAAGTGTGAAAGTATCATCATTATATCATTATAACTATAAGAAATTTACAGAAACAAATTAGGATTGTATAAATGTGCTTGTGTGTGTATACATACACACATACGTTAACCAAAGCAATCAAAACAATATGGTACTGGCATAAAAACAGAAATACAGATCCATGGAACAGGACAGAAAGCCCAGAGATAAACCCACGTACCTATGGTCACCTAATCTATGACAAAGGAGGCAAGAATATACAATGGCGAAGACAGTCTCTTCAATAAGTGGTCCTGAGAAAACTGGACAGCTACATGTAAAAGAATGAAATCAGAACACTCCCTAACACCATACACAAAAGTAAACTCAAAATGGATTAAAGACCTAAATGGAAGGCTGGACACTATAAAACTCTTAGAGGAAAACATAGGCAGAACACACTTTGACATAAATTGCAGCAAGATCTTTTTTGATCCACCTCCTAGAGTAATGGAAACAAAAACGAAAATAAGCAAATCTAACTAAACATAAAAGCTTTTGCACAGCAAAGGAAACTGTAAACAAAACAAAAAGACAACCCTCAGAATGGGAGAAAATATTTGCAAATGAAGCAACCGACAAGGGATTAATCTCCAAAATATACAGACAGCTCATGAAGCTCAATATCAAAAAAACAAACAACCCAAACAAAAAATGGGCGGAAGATCTAAATAGACTTTAACCAAAGCAAACAGAATCTCACTATCATAGCCTCTAATGACAGAGCCAAGGAAAGGGAGAGAAGTGCCTTGATGCAGCATTATCAAACTCGATTGATACAAAGAAACAAGTACATGTAACTAAAGAAGAGGTTCTTAACTTTGGCATTATTGATATTTTGAGTTGGAAAATTCTTTGTTGTGGGGCTGTTTTGTATGTTGTAGGATGTCCAGTAGCACCATCACTCCCCTGCCTTGGTGATAAACAAATGTCCCGAGACATTGCCCTTGGGGTGAGATGGATTGTTGGTGATGGTAAAACTGCCCTAGGTTGAGAGCCACTGAACTAAAGCAATGTGTTTTCGTGGCTTTGACCACCAGCTATGTACTGATGACAGGAGAAACCATAACCCAGCCAGAGGACTCCTCTGAACTGCCAACCACGGGACTAACATCCTGCTACACGTCTCCCCTTGGATAGTGCCCAAGCATCTGAAACTCAAATGACCTCACCTCCTCATTCCTCAATCTCTTGTGTTGATAGACACCACCATCGATTCAGCTGCTCAAGCTGAGAAATCGTCTTCCTTTTTCTTTACCCCCCTAACTCTATAGTTAATCCAATGTCCTATTAACTAAAACCTTTAAATAGTCCCCACATCTATGTCCTCTTTGCTATTCCCCTGATACTGCCTTAGTTCCGGCATGCCTCATTGTACAACCTTGACTTTCACCTTTCTCCAAGTTGGCTTCCATACTGCTGGCAGTGGGGTCTTGTTAACCCACAGAGCTGATTATCCTCCTGTTTCCGCTCCTGCGGGAGACAGTTATGAACACTGCTCTATGCACTTTTAAGTAAGGGTGGCCCAGTGAAGTAGGAACACAGCATCTTCCTTTGCCAACACAGAAAGAAAATACCAAAAAAAAAAAGTTAAGTTAAAAAATTTACCAGTGGCAACCAAATAAAGAAAGGGGGTAAACCTTATGTTGTAAATGTTGAAAAGTAGGTTCCAAGGAAAGAGATCATTCTGGAGTAGCTATTAACTAGGCCTCCATTCCTGGGAAGCAGCACTGAGGAAAGAAGCTAACAAAATCTTATGAACGTCCATTAAGATTCCAATCTGGAGAGAAGCAGTCTTTGGAGCAGATATCCCTGGGAAAAGCTAAACACAAACCTTCAGATATACTATCAGGCGATTTCAGCAGAATCAGGAAGAAACGCCAAGGTATGCCATTCCCCAGGAGCTGTGCAGCACTGGGGGCACAAGCACATGGGAATGAGACACGCTCTGCATGCAGAGAGCAGGTCCAGGCATCAGGCATTTCACAGGGTCTCTTTCAGAAGAGAGTAAGTTCAGGCTTCCTTATAATGGTCAAATCAGTACCAGCTTAGCTCTCTTTCCCACCCCCAGGCTATAAAAATGTGGACAGAAAGCAATTAACCAGACCTCAAATTGTAATGTGTGAAGTGTAGGAAAACTAGTTCCAGGTAGAGTGAGAGGGTGATGAGAGAACTCATTCACTCTACACTGGGACAAAGAGAAGGTATGGATGAAGTAACCATCAGTACCCATCAAGTTCATTTCATGAACTTGGGGGTTCCAATGAAAGGAAGGAAAAAAGGAAAAAAAGAGAAGACTTCAAGTTTAATCACAGTGAGTGCAGTAGAAAAAGACAAATTAAAGCAAGTAGACAGGGGCTTCCCTGGTGGCGCAGTGGTTAAGAGTCTGCCTGCCAATGCGGGGGACATGGGTTCGAGCCCTGGTCTGGGAAGATCCCACATGCCACGGAGCAGCTGAGCCCTTGCGCCACAACTACTGAGCCTGCACTCTAGAGCCCGTGAGCCACAACTACTGAGCCCACGTGCCACAACTACTGAAACACACACACCTGGAGCCCGTGCTCTGCGGCAGGAGAGGCCACCACAATGAGAAGCCTGCGCACAACGAAGAGTAGCCCCAGCTCGCCTCAACTGAAGAAAGCCTGTGTGCAGCAGCAAAGACCCAACGCAGCCAAAAATAAAATTAAATAAATAAATTAATTTAAAAAGTAAATAAAAAATAAAACAAGTAGACAAAAGATACAGAAGACAAAGGGTATCTAATATAAGAATAATCAGTGACCTTGAAGAAATAAATCCAACAAATGATACAGAAAAAGTATTCATACATACAACACAGAAACATTTCCCTGGAATGAAGGAAGAATTGCACCTACAAAATAAAAAGGCACACCAGACTTTAGTTCTTCACTAGTCAAAATAAAACCCCACTATCACCACCACCAGCAACAACAAAAAATTGACAGGGACATATTTTATTTCAGTTATTAAACTTCAGAGATAAAGAATTTTTCAGGGATCCAAGCAGAAAAAGCAAGTCACCTACCAAAGAGAAAACAAAGATCAGACTGACCTCAGACATTTTACAAACACATTCAATGCCCAAACTCATGCTGCAATTTCTACAAAGACCAGAAAGACTGTGTGACCAAGGAAAAATTATATCATTGAATATATCATTTAAGTATAAAGCTAATATATCATTTAATTATAAAGACAACAGGCAGACATTCTTAACCATGAAAAGAACTTGAGGAATACAGCTGAATAAACTACTAATAAATGGAATAAACCGGATGATGAAATACAGTCAACCAAATGACGAAATGAACTAAACTAGAAAACATAAAAGCTGTGGCAAAAGTGCTGGCTGTGAGTACTGTATCTATATAAATGTGAAACTAAGAATATGACTCTAGAACAGAATGTAAACTTGATGACACTGGGCAAATAAAAAATATACAGGGAAGAAAAGCTGGTAAGTGGAAAAAGGGAAATATAAGAATGCTAATTATGTAACTTTCAGAGCAGAAATTAGACTGATGCCATCTAAAATGAAACGTGTACTTGGAAGTTTAATAATTCCTTTAGTTTTGTTTTCTGTTAAATTTCAAATAAATTTAACTTTATTTAAATAATGTGTTAAATTTATTCCCCTTCCTCCTTCTCATTCACTCAACCATCCACCCATCCAACAACCCATTGTGCATAAAGATGTTTGGAACGATGTCTGCACTAAATGTTAATGCAGATTATTTTGCAGTAGTTCAATTTAGGGTGATCTGCTTTCTTCTTTGTATTCACTACTTATGATTTTTATAAAAAGAGCAAAGTCAATACTGTACAGGCATCTTAAAAGTTGGCATATACCAACATGGAGGACAGAATTCAACATTGTGGCTTCAAAACTCAATTTTTCTCTGGATATTTAAAATGGGCCCATATCTATTTACTTTTCAACTCCAACAGCTTCTATTCCATTTCAAATATGCTCTGAGAACAATTCCTTTAAAGTAACAAAGATCTTATAGGCTGGGCAAATATTTAAAGCTACAGAAAAGACAGTGATTAGGCACCGTAAATGATTAGTTATCTGTATTTAAAATGCAAGAAACATACACGAAAATGTACCATTTCCTTTACTCACTTTTGTGATAGTTTTTAAGATGGCGAGACGATCTGCTGGGGGTGGCAAACCCACAAAGAGTGTTTTGTCCAGGCGGCCTGGGCGCAGGATTGCAGGGTCAATGATATCTAGAGACGAAGGGAGGAAAAAGGCTTAAATAAATGAAACAGAATCCTTTACAAAATATAATTAACATGAGAGACAGGAAGAGTACATTTTTAAGAGAAAAAGTTGGTAATTTAGACTTTTTTACAGTTAAAAGATTCTGCTCATCCTTAAGAAAGTGAAGTCCACCCGCCTCCTTCCTGCCTCAAACCTACTTTTCCTTCAGGATTCTCAATCTCAGATGAAGACCCCCACCTGCCCCCCCACATACCAGGCAGGTTTCTCCCTTCCCTCTAACTGGAGATACATTCTATCAATTCTATCGAGTCCGCCTCCCATTACCTAGACCCTAAGTCAAGGCCAAATGTAATGCCCCCCTAACTGGTCGTATTTCTAAACTTCCCCTCTCTGGGACCCCTTAGAATGCTGCCAAGGTTATCTTCCTAAAATACATATTCAATTCTCTCAACTCCCGCTTCCCACTGCAGATTGAAGCCTAACACTTGCACCCTCATGTCTCTGACAAGTCTAAGGGTCACCTGACTCTACAGGGCAAAGGTTCTCAAAATTCTGGTCTCAGGAAACCTTTGCACTTTAGCATACAGCATATACTACTGGCTTTCTTTTACTCCACATACTTATTTTGAGATTCACCTAGGTTGTTATTTGTATTAGTACTTAATTCTTTTTTATTGCTGAGCAGCATTCCATTGTATGGGTATGCCACATTTGTTTTTTAGTTCTTCTGGTGACAAACATTTGGTTTGTTTCTAGTTTTGAACTACTACAAACAGAGCTGCTATGAACGCTCAAGTACAAGTCTTTGTATATGCTTTCATCTCTCTTTAGTAAATACCTAAGTGTGGGATGCAAAGCAGTACAGCTATAACACCCTGTAGGTGTACATTTAACTTTAAAAAAATCAACAAGCTATTTTCCAAATGAGTTGTACCATTTTACACTCCCAACAGCAGTAGTATATGAGAGTTCAAGATCCTCTATATCCTTGTCAATACGTTAGTCTTTTGTTGCTGTTGCTGCATTATGATTTAATCTAATGGCACAAAAATTTGAAATTACACCTCTAGATTTCTAAAAGCAAGGTTATGCATACCTCCCTATTCAATTCTGCACTGTTACATTTGAACCATATAGTGAATTTTACATCATGATGGATCAACTTCGAATTCCCATGAAACACCTCAAATTATATAAAATGGAAGCAATTTTTAAAGCTTTGTGTAAAGCTTTCATGCTAACGATAAAAGCCTTTTTTTTTATGGGCAACTTTGGATTATAATGTATCAGATGGCTCTACCTTAAAATGTTGATCACTGAATATCATGGACTTTGAACTGGCTTCTACTCCTAAAAATGTATCATCACTTAGGTGGACAACCAAAAACTCCCTTCACTTCAAAAGCTGCAACTCTGTTTCTTACAAAATAAGATTTGTGTAACCAACTGCCTTCTATGGGACAAGAACTATCTATGGTAATGGTGGGTTCAACTATTACACAGTTATGCTAATATTTTATTTTCAGAAGTGCTGTACAAGAAAATATAAGTATGGCTTCCAATAGGAATGTTATACCTGGACTTGGTACCAAGCTCAAATTTTAGTTTTACAAGGAAAACCAGGCTTTCAGGTTAAACAACAATTTGTAACCAAAACTTTAATCCCAAGGATTCTCACAAAATATATAACAAATGACAGTATGAAAAAAAAATCTTGCACAGCAACTCAAAGTTCAGCTCTACAATGTACCCTTAAACTGGCAGGACACTGGTATCTTAAATAGTCTCAAATTTCCAAATAAATCATGTTACAAAGAGCTATGTATTCATATACAGCAATCACAGAAGGAACTTCTGACCTAAAGCAAAGGTAAACTAATTTCTTGAAACTTCTTCGATTCTACACCAACTGGACAGCCTCTTGTCCAGTGTGAACACTAGTAGAATTTTTAAAACTCTAATCTAGGTTAAGGGTGCAGCTTTAATTTTTACCTGCTGGCTTGTGTTCACAGTAGGTTTTAAAGACTGCTTGCTTAACTACAGCTGCATACCATATCCCAGCTATGGAAAAAGTCTTTTCAATTTTTGCCAGTTTTGTTTCCATAATATTAAACATCATACTTTAGCTGGGCAGGAGTTGGAGATTTATTATCAGTCTACACAAGACTAAAATTCAAAGCAAATTCAATTTTGCTTAAGGGAACATTGTAAAGTAACAATTCTTGATATTACATGCCTCATACAGTCCATTTCAAACCATAGAGAATTACACCTTTATGCATCACTGTGCCAACAGACAGACAAATGTGAACAGCTAAAACATCTTAAAAATGCACCAAGCTTGGACTTCCCTGGTGGCGCAGTGTTAAGAACCCGCCTGCCAATGCAGGGGACACGAGTTCGAGCCCTGGTCTGGGAAGATCCCACATGCCGCGGAGCAACTAAGCCCGCGAGCCACAACTACTGAAGCCCATGCGCCTACAGCCCGTGCTCCGCAAAACAGAAGCCACTGAAATAAGTCTGCACACCACAAGGAAGAGTAGCCCTCACTGGCCGCAGCTAGAGGAAGCCTGTGCGCAGCAACGAAGACCCAATGCAGCCAAAAATAAATAAATTTATTAAAAAAGAAATGCACCAAGCTTATGAATTCTCAAACAAAACTTGACTTTTCTGTACATACTCCTGTCAAATGAAGTTATTTCCTGTACAACACTCCTTCTCTTGCAAACTGGTCTTCTATTTCCTTTCATTTGACCTAGATCGGCTACGAGACATAGAGAAAGTTCGGGACGGCTTGTGATTTCTCTTCCAGAACGGCGATTTCTCTCTCTTCTCCTATCTCTAGAAAGGGACCTGCTCCAGCTGTAGGAGAAGGTTCTCTGTCTTGGAGATCTGTGGATCTGCGGCGAGGGAGGCCTCCTCCTTCAATAATCATCTTGAGGAACTTCCCTGGTGGCACGGTGGTTAAGAATCCACCTGCCAATGCAGGGGACACAGGTTCGATCCCTGGTCCAGGAGGATCCCACATGCTGCAGAGCAACTAAGCCCATGCAGCACAACTACTAAGCCTGCACTCTAGAGCCCCCGAGCCACAACTACTGAGCCCACGTGCCACAACTACTGAAGCCCGCACGCCTAGAGCCTGTGCTCCACAGCAAGAGAAGCCGCCACAATGAGAAGCCTGCGCACCGCAACAAAGAGTAGCCCCCGCTCACCCCAACTAGAGAAAGCCCGCGTGCAGCAACGAAGACCCAAGGCAGCCAAAAATAAATAAATAAAAATAATCATCATCTTGAGGGTGACGACCCCAAGAAGGAGGTGGGTCAAGATTTCGACTTCTCTTTTCACCATTCAACAGTTCCACTCTTGGGCTCCCCTGGTGGCGCAGTGGTTGAGAGTCCACCTGACGATGCAGGGGACACAGGTGCGTGCCCCGGTTCGGGAGGATCCCACATGCCGCGGAGCGGCTAGGCCCGTGAGCCATGGCCGCTGAGCCTGCATGTCCGGAGCCTGTGCTCCGCAACGGGAGAGGCCACAGCAGTGAGAGGCCCGCGTACTGCAACAAACAAACAAACAAACAAACAAAAACAGTTCCACTCTTACTCGGCCGCCACAAAGTGTTCTCCCATCTAGCTCTGCCTCTCTGGGATCTTCAGATTCAACAAAAGCAAAGCCAGAAGGGTTTCTAGCAACCCACACACTTTGGATGGGTCCACAATGGCCAAAAGCTTGTTCCAATTCGGTCACTACCATTGTTTCTAAGATTACCTACATAAAGCTTACAGTCTAATGGACAGGAATCACAATGCATTTCGAGATCCTGGGCTAGAAACGCGGAGGCTCAAATCCACACACCCTCAGCTGGGTCTTTCCGGTTCCCTCCCGCCAGGCACCCGCAGATGCTCTTGCAAACCCAGCGTCCATGAAATGACCTATAGTTAGTCTTTTTCATTTTAGTCAGTCATTCTAAGGTTTGCAGTGATATCTCACTGAGGCTTTAATTTGCATTTCCTTGATGACTAACGATGTTGAGCACCTTTTCATGTGTTTATTTGCCACCTGTATACTTTCTATGGTGAGGTGTCTGTACAATTCTTTTGCCTATTTTTAATGCCTTTTTTGTTGTTGAGTTTTGAGTTGTGTTGTTGAGTTCACTATATATTCTTTAAGAAATAATATACTTTGCAAGTATTTTCTCTCAGTCTGTGGTTTGTCTCTGTATTCTCTTAGTGGCATCTTTTGAACAGCAGTTCAATTTATCCATCTAAGAAATCTTTGCTTAATCCAAGATAGAAAAAATTTTCTCCTGTGTTTTCTTCCAGCAGTTTTATAGCTATGGGTTTTCATTGGTCTTTGATTCATTTGAGTTAATTTTTGCATATGGTAAAAGATAGGGATTAAAGTTCATTTTTCTTGCCTATGGATATCCAACTGTTCCAGCAACTATTGAAAAGGCTATCCTTTTTCCACTGTATTGCCTTTGTGCTCTATAAAAAAAAAAAATCAATTGTCCAGATATTTGTGGGAACATTTTTAAATTCTACTATCCAATGATCTATATGTCTATGTCTATAACAATACCATGCTGTGAAAACACCTTTTATCTTAAATATACAAACAGAGATCTTAAAGCCAGATCTGCATGCCCCAAAATAAAGCTTGATATAAAGAATCCCAATTGTACGTAGAAAGCATTCTTAGTTTAGGACTTTTATAATCATTTAAATTCTCTGACAACATCACATTTAGTATTTTGTTGTTTATTATTTTAAGAAATTATTTACTTATTTTAATTACAGTAAAAAGCATCCTGAGTAATCTATATACCATAAAGTATGTGTGTGTATATATGTGTTAGATGATTTAAACTATGCTCTACCAGAAGCTCTTACAAAATTCTACGCATTACATCTTTTCTCAAAGAAAACCTGGCTCATACTCAACAATTCTGTTTCACTAACAGGCATCTTTTTTTTTTTTTTGCGGTACGCGGGCCTCTCACTGTTGTGGCCTCTCCCGTTGCAGAGCACAGGCTCCGGACGCGCAGGCTCAGTGGCATGTGGGATCTTCCCGGACCGGGGCATGAACCTGTGTCCCCTGCATCGGCAGGCGGACTCTCAACCACTGCGCCACCAGGGAAGCCCACTAACAGGCATCTTAAACACGGCATATTTAAGACTGAGATCCAGATCTTTTCCCATCACCTGCCCAAACAGGGCCCTACCATTGTTCTTCCCATCTTGGTTAATGGCAATTCATCCTTCCAGTTTTTCAGGCCTAAAACTTGGAGTCATGTTTGATTCCATTCTCCCACATTTATATCCAATCCATTAGCAAATCCTGTCAACTGTATGACACAGTATATTCAGATTCCTTCTACATTCCCAGGTGTCACCTGGTTCAAAGTATCTTGCAGCACTTAGATTATTTTTACAGCTTCCTAAGTGGTTCCCTACCTAATTGTGTCAGAATTTTAGGTGGAAGACTCAAGATAACAATTCTTATCTTTGCAATGAAGAAATCACCAACAATTCCAAAGATCTAAGGACAAAATCCATTCACTTACAAATGAGACAGATGCCTGAAGAGGAGGAACTCTCCCTCAGATCTGCTGATTAAAAAGCAACTACTATACTATTAAGTATCAAAAAAGCGCTAAAATTTAAGAGCTAATGGTAGCAACTTTCAACTTTAGGAAAACAGTATTTTGTTACAAATGGACCCTCAATTTTCAACAATGGTGCCAAGACAATTCTATGGGGAAAAGATCAGTCTTTGCAACAAAGGATGCTGAGACACGTGACTATCCACATACAAAAGGATGAATGGACACCTTCACAACATACAAAAAATTAACTCAAAGTGGATCAAAGACCTAAATGTGAGCACTAAAAGTTTAAAACTCTTGTAAGAAAACATGACCCTGGGTTACACAGTGATTTCTTAGGTATGACATCAAAAGTACATGTGATTAAAAAAAGAAAGAAAGAAATTGAACTTTACCAATTTAAAACTTTTGTTCTTCAAATGATACCATCAAGAAAGTAAACAGACAACTCACAGACTGGGAGAAAATATATATGCTAATCACAAATCTGATTATGGACTTGTATCTAGAATAAATAAAGAACTCTTACTACTCAATGACAAGAAGGCATTAACACAATTAAAAACTGGGGGAAGGATTCAAACAGACATTTCTCCAAAGAAGATACATAAACGGCCAACAAGCAAAAGAAAAGATGTTCAGCATCATTAATTATCAGGGGAATGCAAATCAAACCACAATGAAATACTTCCTCACATCTACTACATGGCTATAATAAAAAAGACGATAACAGGTGTTGGTGTGGAGAAACTGGAAGCCTCATACACTGCCTTGTCACAATTACTAGTGCGAATATAAAACGATTCAGACATTTTGGAAAAGAATTTGGCAGTTTCTCGAAATGGTAAACATAGAGTTACCATATGACCCAGCAATTCTACTCTTGGGTATCGGCCTAAGATAAATTATAACATATATCCAGACAAAAACTTGTACATGAATGTTCATAGCAGCATTATCATAATAGCTAAAAAGTACAAACAACCTAAATGTCCATCAACTGGTGAATACATAGTATGTGGTATATCCATACACTGGAATATTATCCAGCAATAAAAAGGAATGAAGTATTGATACATTCTATAACATGAATGAAACTTGAAGGCATGCTGAGTGAAAGAAGCTAGATAGAACAGCCCACATACTGTATATGATTCCATTTACATAAAATATCCAGAAGAGGGAAATCTACAGAGACAGTAAGTAGACTAATGGTTGCCTAGGGCTGGCAGTGGGGGAAGAATAGGGAGTGACTGCTAACAGACACAGATTTTCTTCTTAGGGTGATGGAAGTGTTCTAAAATTAGATTATTGGTATGGCTGCACAACTCTGTAAATATACGCAAAACCACTGAATTGTATACTTAAAACGGGGAAAATTTATGGTATACCACATATCTAAATAAAGCTGTTTTTTTTTAAAATTAGATCCTCAGACTAAAGAGATTATCAGTATGTCCTGACATTTTGGAAAAGAATTTGGCAGTTTCTCGAAATGGTAAACATAGAGTTACCATATGACCCAGCAATTCCACTCTTGGGTATCGGCCTAAGATAAATTATAACATATATCCAGACAAAAACTTGTACATGAATGTTCATAGCAGCATTATCATAATAGCTAAAAAGTACAAACAACCTAAATGTCCATCAACTGGTGAATACATAGTATGTGGTATATCCATACACTGGAATATTATCCAGCAATAAAAAGGAATGAAGTATTGATACATTCTATAACATGAATGAAACTTGAAGGCATGCTGAGTGAAAGAAGCTAGATAGAACAGCCCACATACTGTATATGATTCCATTTACATAAAATATCCAGAAGAGGGAAATCTACAGAGACAGTAAGTAGACTAATGGTTGCCTAGGGCTGGCAGTGGGGGAAGAATAGGGAGTGACTGCTAACAGACACAGATTTTCTTCTTAGGGTGATGGAAGTGTTCTAAAATTAGATTATTGGTATGGCTGCACAACTCTGTAAATATACGCAAAACCACTGAATTGTATACTTAAAACGGGGAAAATTTATGGTATACCACATATCTAAATAAAGCTGTTTTTTTAAAATTAGATCCTCAGACTAAAGAGATTAACAGTAATGTCTAGTGAAATAAAAGTTATTATAAGATCAGACAGCCTTCATGAATCAGAAGTAGATCTCTTCTTATGATTCATAAACAAATATTTACTGAGTTCTAGGATGCACCAGGGTACCTGTATATCAGCAGAATGCCAGGGCCTATGTTAATTTTATAAGGGCAGTACTTACCAAAGGGCAAGATATACTGGCTTGACCATGGCACCAAGTCATTGTTCAACTGCCTTCAAGAAGCATTCAACCATAATCCAAGGCCATTCAGAATAAATAGGTAAGGGAGCATTGCATTTGACTTGGTACTTAAGTGGCTGAATATCTTACTATAATAAAATCAGTATCTTCTTTTAAGTCACCCACTCTTTCATCTGACAAATAACTGTGGGCTTACAATAGGTAGAAACCCTGAACTTGAAGCTCTCTCTCAAATATAAGACTGCAGACTTATTCCTTGCCTAGAAGAAGCTTACACATCATAATTTACTTATTTATTTTTTGGACTGCACCATATATGGAGAGCAGAAACTCATTCTAGATACTGAATTGCTACTGGTAAGCAATAGACACCCACTCAATAGAAGAAAAAGTAATAAGCTAGTGTGGCCATCTGGGTTACATAACCTATGCGTGCTGCTCAGGAGTGTTTTTAACCAGCTAGACAGGGGTTAAGTGGGAACTGTTCCTCAAATGAGAACATCCTTTACAGGACTTGGTACCTGAAGAATGCAATGCAAAGATGTGTACAGGAGAGTTAAATTTAGGGCATCTGTGCTCAAGATGTAATTTGCACCAGGAGCTCCATCTCCTTTGGTTGAGCACAGGGAACTGGTTTATTTCCAGAAGAGGGTATGGACTTTGGTATACCACACATTAGAAGAAGGCTGTCACAGTTTCTCAGAACAACCAGAGGTAGAATGGTGAGAGGACAGGATTTTAATTTACTTCCTAAAAATCAGTACCTCAAAAATTAGGGAAAAAGGATAAAGACAGAGATGGAAAATAGGTGAAAAGAACTTTAGTAGATCAATTCAAGAGGCTTAAAACCCACCAAGTGCGAAGCATACAAGTGAAACAAACAAAAAAGTCACATAAAAAGGATCAGAATGACATAGAACTTTTAAAAGAAAAAAAGCAATGCCTACAAATTACAAAAAACAAAATTTTCAACTCAAAATTCTATATCCAGCCAGGCTACCAATCAATAATGAGACTAGAATAAAGATATTTTCACATATATAAGAATTCAAAAAAAATTTACCTCCTACATGACCTTTCTTAAGAAAGCCACTGAAAGATAAGCTCTAGCAAAATTTAAGAGTAAAGCAAGAGACAAACATAAGATCAGAAACAGTGCAAAACAAAGGAAAGCAGGAAAGGGAAGTCTTGAAATGACAGCCATTTATATCACAGACCTAGATGGCACCAGTCCAGACTGGAGCATGATAGAAAGCTCCAGAAGGGAGATCTCCAAAAGCAAACAAAACGTCAAATGGAATTGATACATTATCTAGATAAATAATACTGACTGATGTATAACATAGTTGATGAAGAATGGGAACACAGAAAACAAAGCAAAAGAAAAAAATGAGGGTTACTAAATCTAAGAATAAAAAAGGTTTTAGGAGAAGGAAACCTAATCATGCTGTGATTCTTGGGTCAGCGGAGAGAAATTTTTTCAAAGTCATGGTAATGTAAGTGTTGACTAGTGATTTAACCAGAAGTTATAATAAATCTATATTATAATATTGGGAGGCTGGAATGGCGAGAACAGATGGTGGGCATGGTGTGGCAGTGATGGTGGGCTGGGCTATGTGTGTGGAGAAAGGGTGAATGTAAGATAATGAATCTTCATTCATTGAAAAGAAGTTAATGGGTAGTGTGTGAAATTGATAAGACATAGCAGTACGAGCATATTATTTGAAAATATGGAGGAAACACAGCAAAAAAAAAAAATAGCTCAAGGATTTTACCAGTAGAAGCCTCTGGGATGGGGGCTGGGGGACGCAGAGGACCAACAGTTTTTATTATAAGCTTTTCGGTGTCATTTGGTTTTTTTTGTTTTGTTTTGTTTTGTTTTGCGGTACGCGGGCCTGTCACTGTTGTGGCCTCTCTCGTTGCGCAGTAAAGGCTCCGGATGCGCAGGCTCAGCGGCCATGGCTCACGGGCCCAGGCGCTTCGCGGCATGTGGGATCTTCCCGGACCGGGGCACGAACCCGTGTCCCCTGCATCAGCAGGCGTACTCTCAACCACTGCGCCACCAGGGAAGCCCAGCTTTTCGGTGTCATTTGATGTTTACTGATATCTCCCTGTGTGGGTTTTTCTTTTTCATGCCATTCACCAACTGGATCCACAACCTCACAGCTTATTATGGCCATTCTCTTACGGAGTTTGTCAATTTACCAGAGCCGTGTCACACAAAACAAACACTGTTCAAAATCTGAGACATAACAAAACAAACTTCAGTATGCAGAGGTGACTATGGTACAGAATGTAGAGGAAATGAACTTGTGCTTTAAAGAAAATATAATTTGGTGGGTGCCTGAGGGTCAAATCTTGGTTTTGCCACTGCTAACTTATCTGGTGGCAAACTAATTGAAATCTACTAATTACTGTGAGCTTTACAGTGAGGATTACCTTTACATAAACGGCCAACAAGCAAAAGAAAAGATGTTCAGCATCATTAATTATCAGGGGAATGCAAATCAAACCACAATGAAATACTTCCTCACATCTACTACATGGCTATAATAAAAAAGACGGTAACAGGTGTTGGTATGGAGAAACTGGAAGCCTCATACACTGCCTTGTCACAATTACTAGTGCGAATATAAAACGATTCAGACATTTTGGAAAAGAATTTGGCAGTTTCTCGAAATGGTAAACATAGAGTTACCATATGACCCAGCAATTCCACTCTTGGGTATCGGCCTAAGATAAATTATAACATATATCCAGACAAAAACTTGTACATGAATGTTCATAGCAGCATTATCATAATAGCTAAAAAGTACAAACAACCTAAATGTCCATCAACTGGTGAATACATAGTATGTGGTATATCCATACACTGGAATATTATCCAGCAATAAAAAGGAATGAAGTATTGATACATTCTATAACATGAATGAAACTTGAAGGCATGCTGAGTGAAAGAAGCTAGATAGAACAGCCCACATACTGTATATGATTCCATTTACATAAAATATCCAGAAGAGGGAAATCTACAGAGACAGTAAGTAGACTAATGGTTGCCTAGGGCTGGCAGTGGGGGAAGAATAGGGAGTGACTGCTAACAGACACAGATTTTCTTCTTAGGGTGATGGAAGTGTTCTAAAATTAGATTATTGGTATGGCTGCACAACTCTGTAAATATACGCAAAACCACTGAATTGTATACTTAAAACGGGGAAAATTTATGGTATACCACATATCTAAATAAAGCTGTTTTTTTAAAATTAGATCCTCAGACTAAAGAGATTAACAGTAATGTCTAGTGAAATAAAAGTTATTATAAGATCAGACAGCCTTCATGAATCAGAAGTAGATCTCTTCTTATGATTCATAAACAAATATTTACTGAGTTCTAGGATGCACCAGGGTACCTGTATATCAGCAGAATGCCAGGGCCTATGTTAATTTTATAAGGGCAGTACTTACCAAAGGGCAAGATATACTGGCTTGACCATGGCACCAAGTCATTGTTCAACTGCCTTCAAGAAGCATTCAACCATAATCCAAGGCCATTCAGAATAAATAGGTAAGGGAGCATTGCATTTGACTTGGTACTTAAGTGGCTGAATATCTTACTATAATAAAATCAGTACCTTCTTTTAAGTCACCCACTCTTTCATGTGACAAATAACTGTGGGCTTACAATAGGTAGAAACCCTGAACTTGAAGCTCTCTCTCAAATATAAGACTGCAGACTTATTCCTTGCCTAGAAGAAGCTTACACATCATAATTTACTTATTTATTTTTTGGACTGCACCATATATGGAGAGCAGAAACTCATTCTAGATACTGAATTGCTACTGGTAAGCAATAGACACCCACTCAATAGAAGGAAAAGTAATAAGCTAGTGTGGCCATCTGGGTTACATAACCTATGCGTGCTGCTCAGGAGTGTTTTTAACCAGCTAGACAGGGGTTAAGTGGGAACTGTTCCTCAAATGAGAACATCCTTTACAGGACTTGGTACCTGAAGAATGCAATGCAAAGATGTGTACAGGAGAGTTAAATTTAGGGCATCTGTGCTCAAGATGTAATTTGCACCAGGAGCTCCATCTCCTTTGGTTGAGCACAGGGAAATGGTTTATTTCCAGAAGAGGGTATGGACTTTGGTATACCACACATTAGAAGAAGGCTGTCACAGTTTCTCAGAACAACCAGAGGTAGAATGGTGAGAGGACAGGATTTTAATTTACTTCCTAAAAATCAGTACCTCAAAAATTAGGGAAAAAGGATAAAGACAGAGATGGAAAATAGGTGAAAAGAACTTTAGTAGATCAATTCAAGAGGCTTAAAACCCACCAAGTGCGAAGCATACAAGTGAAACAAACAAAAAAGTCACATAAAAAGGATCAGAATGACATAGAACTTTTAAAAGAAAAAAAGCAATGCCTACAAATTACAAAAAACAAAATTTTCAACTCAAAATTCTATATCCAGCCAGGCTACCAATCAATAATGAGACTAGAATAAAGATATTTTCACATATATAAGAATTCAAAAAAAATTTACCTCCTACATGACCTTTCTTAAGAAAGCCACTGAAAGATAAGCTCTAGCAAAATTTAAGAGTAAAGCAAGAGACAAACATAAGATCAGAAACAGTGCAAAACAAAGGAAAGCAGGAAAGGGAAGTCTTGAAATGACAGCCATTTATATCACAGACCTAGACGGCACCAGTCCAGACTGGAGCATGATAGAAAGCTCCAGAAGGGAGATCTCCAAAAGCAAACAAAACGTCAAATGGAATTGATACATTATCTAGATAAATAATACTGACTGATGTATAACATAGTTGATGAAGAATGGGAACACAGAAAACAAAGCAAAAGAAAAAAATGAGGGTTACTAAATCTAAGAATAAAAAAGGTTTTAGGAGAAGGAAACCTAATCATGCTGCGATTCTTGGGTCAGTGGAGAGAAATTTTTTCAAAGTCATGGTAATGTAAGTGTTGACTAGTGATTTAACCAGAAGTCATAATAAATCTATATTATAATATTGGGAGGCTGGAGTGGCGAGAACAGATGGTGGGCATGGTGTGGCAGTGATGGTGGGCTGGGCTATGTGTGTGGAGAAAGGGTGAATGTAAGATAATGAATCTTCATTCATTGAAAAGAAGTTAATGGGTAGTGTGTGAAATTGATAAGACATAGCAGTACGAGCATATTATTTGAAAATATGGAGGAAACACAGCAAAAAAAAAAAATAGCTCAAGGATTTTACCAGTAGAAGCCTCTGGGATGGGGGCTGGGGGACGCAGAGGACCAACAGTTTTTATTATAAGCTTTTCGGTGTCATTTGGTTTTTTTTGTTTTGTTTTGTTTTGTTTTGCGGTACGTGGGCCTGTCACTGTTGTGGCCTTCTCGTTGAGCAGCAAAGGCTCCGGATGCGCAGGCTCAGCGGCCATGGCTCACGGGCCCAGGCGCTTCGCGGCATGTGGGATCTTCCCGGACCGGGGCACGAACCCGTGTCCCCTGCATCAGCAGGCGTACTCTCAACCACTGCGCCACCAGGGAAGCCCAGCTTTTCGGTGTCATTTGATGTTTACTGATATCTCCCTGTGTGGGTTTTTCTTTTTCATGCCATTCACCAACTGGATCCACAACCTCACAGCTTATTATGGCCATTCTCTTACGGAGTTTGTCAATTTACCAGAGCCGTGTCACACAAAACAAACACTGTTCAAAATCTGAGACATAACAAAACAAACTTCAGTATGCAGAGGTGACTATGGTACAGAATGTAGAGGAAATGAACTTGTGCTTTAAAGAAAATATAATTTGGTGGGTGCCTGAGGGTCAAATCTTGGTTTTGCCACTGCTAACTTATCTGGTGGCAAACTAATTGAAATCTACTAATTACTGTGAGCTTTACAGTGAGGATTACCTGACAACATGGGAAGCACTCACTGCAGTGGTTGGAATACGAGTGCTCACACGATAATCATGATTATTTGGACTCAGGCAGACTGAGATTCAAATTGCTGCTCCACCCTTGTCAGTTCTACTTGGGCAAATAATTTAACCTAATTTAATTAAAATAATTTAACTTTTGCAACAGTAAGTATATACATCATGGTACTTTCCTCACAGGGGTGTTGTGAGGTTTAACAAGGTGAACGCTTAACACATTACTGACTGGGGGATTTTTGCAGAAACTGCTGCCTGTGGCCATAATACCTCTCTGGTCAAAAATGTGTTAACAAAGTGCTTAGCATTTATTTAGCAAAGATCCATGAACTCCAGTTATTATCACTGATGAGTTTTTTTTTTTTAATTAAAATTTTTTTTTACTGGAGTATAGTTGATTTGTTGAGTTTTAAGTAAAGAAAATGGGATGGATTTATTTTCACCCCCTTTTAGAGATACTTTAGAACTGAAGACACCTGTGTACTTCTCTCCAAGTGCTCTCCATCTCAGGAAGTAGCAAAACCTTTTACCTAGTTTTTTAGGCAAAAAAGAAATCTAACAGTAACCTTTGTTTATTCTCTTTCTCACATCCACATCTAATTCCAGCACTTTCTATAGGTTTTACCTTCAAAATATATCCCAAAGCAGGGTCAGCTCCCCACTGATCACTTCTTACTTCTCCCACCAAGCCCACATCAATTCTCCCTTGGACCATGGATCTTCTAACTCCTTTGTGTCAAGAACTCCTTTGGGAATATAGCAAAGTTTATGGACTCCTTGTCAAAAAAAGTGTTTTTAAATGCATAAGGCAAAATGCATAGGACTACAAAGAAATCAATGGTACTAAGAGTTATCAAACTGCTAGAAAAACAAAAATTTGATATTAATAATATATGTACTTCCTTATTGATAACCTTAAGCAGCAGGTCTGATAGAATTGTAATTTTGGAGTAGTATGGGTATAAACAGTATTTTGTGATATCTGCAAAGACTGTAAGGTGACAGAGAAATAGCTATGATTTTACTGGTTGACGGCTGCAGGCACTACTTGGGCTCGTTGCCAACATTCATAATTCAAGGAGATGCTAAATTTCAGTTAGGGGTTGGTGAAACTGAGATGAAAGTTTTTCACATTCAGGTTCACAGACCCCCTAAATTCTAACCACAGATCCCCAAGGTTAAGAACACCATTTCTGGTTAATTTTTGTAAAAGGTATAAGGTCTGTGTCTAGATTTTTTTTTTTTTTTTTTGGCATGTGAGTATGCAGCTGTTGCAGCACCATTTGTTGAAAAGACTGTCCTTTCTCCGTTGTGTTGCCTTTGCTCCTTTGTCAAAGATCAGTCGACTGTATTTGTGTGGGTCTATTTCTGGCCTCTGTTTTGTTCCATTGATTTATTTACCTTATTCTTTCATCAATATCACACTTTTTTCGTTTTTTTTTTTTTTCGTTTTTTTAAATAAATCGCTCTTTTTTTTTTTTTTCCCTGCCCCACATGGCTTGTGGGATCTCAATTCCCTGAGCAGGGATTGAACCCAGGCCACAGCAGTGAAAGCCTGCAATGCTAACCACTTGGCCATCAGGGAAGTCCCCTACACTCTCTTGACTACTGTAGCTTTACGGTAAGTCTTGAAGTCGGGTAATGTCAGTCCTCCAACTCTATTCTCTCCTTCAATACTGTGGTGGCTTTTCTGGGTCTTTTGCCTTTCCATATAAACTTCAGAATATTTGTTGATATTCACAAAAAAACACTTGCTCGGATTTTGACTAGGACTGCTTTGAATCTATAGAACAAACTGGGAAGACTGACATCTTGACAGTACTGCGTTTTCCCATCATATACAAGGAATATCTTTCCATTTATTCAGATCTTCTTTGATTTCTTCCATCAGAGTGTCATGGTTTGCCTCATATAGATCTTGTACATATTTTGTTAGATTTATACCTAAGTCTATGTCTGTCTCTTTCTTTCTTTTTGGTGCAGATATAAATGGTATTGTGTTTTTAATTTCAAACTCCAATTGTTCATTGCTAGTATTTACCAACTGATTTTTGATTTTTTTTTTTTTTTTGCGGTACGCGGGCCTCTCACTGTTGCAGCCTCTCCCATTGCGGAGCACAGGCTACGGACGCGCAGGCTCAGCGGCCATGGCTCACGGGCCCAGCCGCTCCGTGGCATGTGGGATCTTCCCGGACCGGGGCATGAACCTGTGTCCCCTGCATCAGCAGGCAGACTCTCAACCACTGCGCCACCAGGGAAGCCCTACCAACTGATTTTTGAAAAAGGTACAAAAGTGATTCAGTGGAGGAAGGATAGTCTTTTCAGTGAATGATGGTGGAGCAATTGGATACCCATAGGAAAAAAACCTCTCGACCTAAACTTTGCACCTCACATAAATGTTACCTAAAAATAGACCACAGGTTTAAATGTAAAACATAAAACCATAAAACTTTTAGAAGAAAACAGTGGAGAAAATCTTTGGGACATAGTTTTGAAAACCAGATTTTAGACATGGTCTGCAGAGTGTAATATATAAAAGGAAATATTAATAATTTGGATCTCTGTGATTAAGAAGATGAAAAGACAAGATGCAGACTGGGACAAAAAGTTGCAAATTACATATCTGACAAAGGACTCACATCTAGAATATATACAGAACTCTCAAAACTCAACAATAAAAAAGAATACACATTCCAATTTTAGAAAATGGGCAAAGGACACAAAGAGACAATTCACTGAAGAAGATATAAGGATGGCAAAGAAACACATGAAAAGAAGTTCTTATTGGCCATCAGAGAAATACAAATAAAACCATGATGAGATATCACTATACATCTCTTGGAAAAGATAAAATAAAAACAGTGACAATACAAAATACCAGCAAAGATGCAAAGACACTGAATCTCCCTTAGCATTACTGATAGAAATTATAGCCACTCAGGAAGACTTTGACAACCTCTTTAAAAAACTGAACATATACTTAACGTACGACCCAGCAATCATGCTCCTGGGCATCTATCCCAAAGAATTGAAACCTTATGTCCACATAAGAACCTATATGTAGATGTTCAGAGTAGCTTTATATGAAACAGTCAAAAACTGGAAATGATCATAATGCCCCCATAAGAGAATGGTTAAACAAACTAGAACCTCCACACCACAGAATACTACGCAGTACTGAAAAGGAGCAATCTACTGATACACACAAGTATTTGAATAGATTTCAAGGGCGTTAGAATAGGTGAATAAAGCCAACCTAAAAGGTCACATTTTGTACGATTACTTTTATATAAAATTCTTAAAGTGATACAATTATAGAGATGGAGAACAGATTAGCAGTTGCCTTGAGTTAGACATGGTGGGAGAGAGGTGGTTGTTACTATAAAGGGATAGCATGAGGGAGATCTTTGTGGTGATGGAATAGTTCCTGTATTGACTGCAGTGGTGATCACATGAATCTACACGTGTGCTAAAATGGCAACAAAATAGACAAATTACACAAATGTCTATTTCCTGGTTTTGATTTTGTACCATAGTTATGTAAAATGTAACAACTGAGTTAAACTGGGTACATGGAACTCCTGTGCATTATTTTTCTAATTTCTTGTGAATTTATAATTGTTTCAAAATACAAAGTAAAACTAAAAGTCACATATTTTATAAAAAGAAAAAGAAAATCAGATCACTTCACTCCCCCACTTAGAAAACGTTCATGGGACTTCCCTGGTGGTGCAGTGGTTAAGAATCCACCTGCCAATGCAGGGGACACAGGTGGTCCGGGAAGATCCCACATGCCGTGGAGCAACTAAGTCTGTGTGCCACAACTACTGAGCCTGAGCTCTAGAGCCCACGAGCCACAGCTACTGCAGCCCGTGTTATGCCTAGAGCCCATGCTCCGCAACAAAGAGAAGCCACCACAATGAGAAGGCTGCACACCACAACAAAGAGTAGCCCCTGCCTGCCGCAACTAGAGAAAGCCCGGGCACAGCAACGAAGACCCAACGCCGCCCAAAAATAAATAAATAAATAAATAAATTTAAAAAACCCTTCATGGCAGAATAAAATCCACACCCCTTACTGTGGCCTAAAAGGCCCCTTGCACTTCTCCATCACTACCCCCCAACTCTTTTCACTCTAGACGCACTGGCCTTCTTGCTGGTTCTCCAAACTTCTTCTCACTTCAGGGCCTTTATACTTATTGTTTGTTCTCCGCCTGGAATGCCTTCTCCCAGATTTTTGCATGGCTTGGTACTTCACATTATTTGGGTGCGTGCTGACATTACTTCTGAAGAAGAAGCTTTCCCAGACTATGATATCTAAATTAGCATTCCTCTCCCCAAACACCAGTCATTCTCCATCCTCTTACCCTGTTTTATTTTATTTATTTGATTGTCTATTATTTACCCCCTGTTCCCCAGCCCCAAATCAGAATACATGCAGGCAAAGAATTTTTCTGAATTGTTAACTTTTGCATTCCCAAAGTTCAGTAGGATCAGGTATATAATAAAAATTCAATAAATATCTGATGAGTGAAGGAGTAAACCTGAGCGACTAAAGAAAATTATACTGGTATGACTGACCTACAACACCAAGCTGTAAGGCGGAATGTATAACTTGCACCATAAAACAAAGAATGTGATAAAAGAAAAATATACATAAGAAGGATTAAAGATAACTGCCCCTTTTTTTACCTTTCTACTTCTCTCCTTTCGAATCTGGCCCTTCCTGTCACTGCCCTGACCAAGAGAATTTGTGTATTCTGGGCCTTGCCTTCAAAGGAATGGCAGCTTCCACCTTTATCTCTTGGAATCCAGCTGTCAAGTACGAAATGTGAGTACTCAGAGAACCATTCTAATGGAAGCCAAACCACATGGAGAGGCCCTGGAAGATGACAACTGGTGGTGGGGATGGGCTGGGGGGAGGGGGTGTGCAGAATGCCGAGGTGCACGAAAGCACCAGACATGTGAGTAAAGAAGTGACCTTGAAAGGGGATCCTCTGGCCCAGCCATGCCTGCTGGTGGCATGTGGATCAGAGACGAACCACCTGGACAAGCCTTCCCTGAATTCCTGACCTACAAAATTATGAAAAATGCAAAATGGTGATTTTAAGCCACTAAGTATCACAGTAGTTCACCATGCAGCAAGAGCTGACCAGGACATCGGGCAAGAAGGGGTTTCTTAAAGCTGAGCAGAATCCAAGTTATAAACAATCAAACAAAATATCACAGGATAGAATACAATGGAACAGAACTGCCAAATAGGCATCAATACAAGTGAAAAGATCTAAAACATCTATTTTTAAATTTATGTGGATCCTCAACGTAATGGGGTTTGTTGTGGGGAGAAAGGGATGGGTGAGGTGCAGTGGAGAGGAAGACAATACTCAAGAACACTGGAAAGAACAAAACAGAGGTACCACATTCATCCTGTCATTCACTGGCTAAACTCAAGAGACTACTGTACTCAGTTCTGGGTTTTACAACTAAGGAGAATCTGGAGAATCCTAAGGAATTCAAAGATGAATAAAGAGATCGGAGGAAAAAAAAAAAAACCATGAGGAAAGGTAACATACCTGAACCCTTTTGAAGGAAGGGATTTAAGTAAAACCTAGTAGTAACATTGAAGGACCTATTATTTGAGTAACACTGAAGGACCTGTTATTTTCTAATCTACAGAGATTAAACTAAAAGATAAGAGTGTTTACAATAAACAAATATGAAAAATGGTGAGTACGGTTAAAGACAGAATAGGTTATTAGAGCACACCAAAGACTGTCTTCTTGAAATCTACTAGAAAAATCTGTAGCTGCTCAGGAAAGGTAGGATGTGATTCTGTCCAAATCTGACAGACTTTCAAGGTTTCTTCGAGGATGACTCTCTGGTTTTATGACCTAATGACTGCTCCTACTGCTAATACCCAAAGTGCTCATGATAATGATAATGATACTAAACAGCTACTTGCCACGCACTATGACAGATACATTACCAATATCACTTAAGCTTTGGGACAATACTGCCTATTTGGTGTTATTATCCTCATTTTATAGATGAGGAAGTACTGGTTAGCAAGATGAAGTAATACATGCCCAGGATTAATGTGGCATAATAAGGAATAAATACATTTGGTCTTTGCCCCTGGTTCCTGGCTAGAGCTTTCTGAGTAACAGGAGTGTCTTTATTGTGCTAATGAGATGACTCAAGGTTGGCCCTGCAGGTAACTTCAGGATGGGGCTGGTTACCAGAACAACTTACCATCTGATTAGAGGGTTAGAACTTGGAGCCAGACATCTGGGGAGGTAGGGCGGGGCTGGAGACTGAGTTCAGTCACATGGCCAATGAGTCAGTCAATCATGGATACATAACAAAATCCCAATAAAAACTCTGGACATCAAACTTGAGGGAGATTCCTCGCTGATGAACACAGTGATGTGCCAGGAGGGTGATGTGCCCTGACTCCATGGAGAGAGGGCATGGAAGCTCTGCACTCCCTCTGAGACCTAGCCCTAAGTGTACCCTTTATAATAAACTGTAATTGTAAGTATAGTGCTTTTCTTCATTTTGTTAGTCTTTTTAGCAAATTAGTGAACCTGAAAGGGGTGACGGGAATCCCCAAGTTTGTAGCAGGCTGGTCAGAAGTGCGTGTGTCCTGGAGACACCACTTGCATCTGGTATCTGACGTAGGGCAGTCTTGTAGACAACTGACCCCTTGACCTGCAGGTTCTGACATTAACTTCAGGTGGTTAGTGTCAGACCTGAATTATAACCTACTCAGTTGGTATACACTAGTTAGGGTTGAAAGAGAACAGTTAGTAAGATATGAAGTGCTAGAGCCAGGACTCAAACCCAGTTCTGCCTAACTCAGAGTATTTCTAATTCAAAGATAAGAGTCTAATTCAAACCTTTCGATTTTTCAATTTAAAAGGAAATGGTATATAATTCATGAAGGTTTTAGTATCTGTACTAACTTACAAGAAAAATTACATCAGCTTGAAAACTGAAAAATCCATTTAAGCAATTAAAGTCCCAAGTCACCGCCGGTAGACATAGTTAACACAAATATCAATGCAGGAGCAGCTATGATACAGCGGCGCATATGGATGGCAAAGTATCAAACAATATGAAGAGAACTGAGGACCCAAAGTAAAAGCCACCTTCAGTACTTTTGAAGTTTTGAGACTTTTTCTAAATCCCTCACTAGTACTTAGGCTTTTTAACAATTTTAAAAAATAATTAAGTGCAGGTATATGGACATGCTTCCAGTATAAAACCTTAAAAACCTATCTTTAACCTTCAGATAACACTGAAAAAGAGACTGGTTCTTGTCTCCTATAAGCTTGAGAGAAACCATAGGACATAAATTCTGATAATACTTTGTGGTCAAAAGTGTATGTTACAAGGGTTCTCTGCTAACAAGACAATTTTCTATGCACCAACACAGAAAAAAAATCTTACAGAATCCAAGCAATAATGTTATACTGTTTTTTTTGTTTTTTGTTTTTACTTTAGCTTACATAAAAGCTTTCTAAGGTTTTATTCCAACGTATGAACCAAAAAGGGATTTCCCAAACTTATTCTTCCTTTACTAGGACGTATATAAATTATACCGTTCGTAAACGCTGTAAGTTTTTAGACTCATCTGTTTTATATTCTTCTTTCTTACCTGGTCTGTTAGTGGCTGCCATAATAAAAACCTGCTGACGTGTTTCCAGACCATCCATCTCTGTAAGTAGCTGATTTACCACCCGGACACTTGCCCCTGTCTAAAAACAAATAAATACAGCTACATCAGCTCCCAATAAAAGAAAAATACATCACCAGTTTTTTTTTTCCATGCAAAATAATACATTTGCTAACTTGAATGAAAGCTTTTGTCAAAAGATATAACAATTATTTCCTGAGAAGTCACTATATCTAAGCACTGTGCAAAACATATTCTCATCAGTGTGCTTCCCCAGCAATCCTGCTATCATCCACAATTCAGATGAGGAAACTGAGGCTTAGAGAGGCTATTTGTCCAAGGTCTCAAAGCTACATAAGGGTAGAGATGAAATTCAATCTCAGGCTTAGCTGATCCCACAGTCTTATGCCTCTGAGCTATCCAAAGATCTAAGAACTGAGAATTATATTCAATATCCTGTGATAAACCATAATGGAAATGAATATGAAAAAGAATATATATGTGTCTAACTGAATCAATTTGCTGTACAGTAGAAATTAACACATTGTAAATCAATTATACTCCAATAAAATAAATTTTTAAAAGAAGATCTAATAGCCACAACGAATTTCCCTTTGGGCAAATCTAGACTCAGCTTTTGAACGCCAGATCAGACTCCCCAGGATACTGGATATTCCAGAGCTTTCAGCTGGGACACTGAGGCCTTTTCTCTTTTCCTTGAAGCATGCAGTACAAAGTTGAACTACCTCAGGGCAATATCTAAGACGTTCAAGGAGTTGGTGAATAGGGGGATGTTTATCCCTTAAATGCAGAAAGTTTTAAAATGCACAATGTAGGAAATGAGAAAAGTGGTGTTGTGTTTCTTTTTGTCATTAATTGCCTTTCTTCAACATAAATTTCATGTACAGAGGTGGTAATGAGTTTAACATACTGATTTCTCCAGAAAAAAAATTTGGTGCACCTTATTATCACCCCTTGGAGACACAGTATTAACCGTTAGGAGCTTAAAAGAATTATAATCAGGACTCAAAAAAATAAAGAAGTACTGGTTTTAAAAAAACAAACAAACAAAAAAACCCCAAAACACTGTCCTACCTAAGCAAGACAAAAACCTCACAATCAATTCAGGAAAAGGCTGACAGACTTTACTATACATAAAATTTTATATAATAAAAAAAGATAAGTGATAAAACTGGGAAAAATAGTACCAACACACATAATTGGACAATAGACTAATTTCCATCACATATAAAAAGCTCTTATAAATTAACAACAAAAAAAGGGGAAGATGGAACTTCCCTGGCGGTCCAGTGGTTAAGACTTTGCCTTCCAATGCAGGGGGTGTGGGTTCAATCCCTGGTGCGGGAGCTAAGATCCCATGTACCTTGGGGCCAAAAAACCAAAACATCAAACAGAAGCAATACTGTAACAAATTCAATAAATTGAGACTTTAAAAATGGTCCACATCCAAAAAAAAAAAAAATCTTAAAAAAAGGGAGGGGGGGAACATTTCATTTTCAGTGTATGTGCTGCCAAAGTGAGCACAGAAAAACATTTCAACAGCAAAAGGGTCAGAGACATGAATACTAAAATTTAACATCATGTTTTGCCAATAAAATTGAGAAAAATAAAAAGATGGGTATTACCCATTGTTGACAAAGGTGTAGAAAATGGTTATTTTTAGTTGGTAGGTGTATGTAACTGGTAGTTTTTGCAAAGAATGACTGTGTTAGCTTTCAAAATATTTGTATACATCTTCTACCCAGAAATTCTACTTCCAAAACTCTCACATATTCCCACATGTGCACAAAAATATGTGATAAGAATGTTTAATACAGTTGTGTTTATAGGGGAAACAACTGGAAACAATGTAAATGTCCAAAACAGGGGAATTGTTGAATTAATTCTTCCCTATCCAGACTGTGGAATATTTATTCAATAGTTACAAAATAAGTTATTAAGTACATGGGTAAAGTGTCAGATAGAATGACCACATTTATATAAAAAAATAAGTTTAAATCATACATGTTTTTAAGCTTATAGAAAAAGTTCTAGACCACAAATGCAAAACACTAAACTGTCAGCAGAAGTAACCTCCAAGAAGAGTAACAGGGGGGAGAACCGGAAGAAAGACTTGACTCTATACTTGTATTTATTTGCATTTTTCACAAGCATGTATTCATGAATAACTTGCATCATTAAAAAAAGAATATGTTCAATTTAAAAATATTTTCAGAATCCCCTTCAGGTGAAAATGTTAAAGCAAAACACATATATCTGATTACAGGGATGTGTGGTAGCTGACAGCCAAGAGAGATAACCTAGAAGTTAGAAATGTCGTTCATAAGAATGCAGACTTCTCTGAGGGCAAGGAGTTGACTGGATATACCTCCTAATTTAAATTACCACTTGATAACAGAGAGATGCAAACCAGTGAAATGGGCTATCAATGAACAAAGGGTTTAATTCACAGCAAAAGGGAATAAATAAAAAGGAGTAAAGTCCAGAGCATACCATGCCCCCACCAGCTGGATATAGTGTGTAGGATTTTGGTCTGGATCCCACATTAGATTTTGGAACGTGACGGCCGGCAGGAGAACCCGGGAAGGATCTCTGCCCTGGCCACTGACATCACACTATCAGAGGTAAGACTGTAATAAGGATTTTCTGTGATATTGCTGACTGCTGGGTGAGCAAACAAAACTGCTATGATATAAAGCACACTTATCCTAGTCAAGTTTTGTTTTGCAACTTCTGAATGCTGGGAATTTTAAGCAAAACGAGGCACCTAATAAATGTTTCACAACCCAAGAACACACACAGAGTAACTATGTGAAAACAAATCACATAAGAAATATAATCATTTCCTCAATCATCTTGTAATAAATGTACTTAGTACACAGTCTCTGCTATCCTCTTCAAAAGGTTATATATATATATTTAAAATATATTCTTTATATTATGCTTCACTATGATTCAAACAGTATTCCTGATAACTGTTTTCCAGGTAATCACTGTACCAAAATTTCTAAGAATGGTGACACAGTGTAGTAATGCAAGTGGTCTTTAATGCACACCAATTTATATCTTCCCCAGATAGAAATGGTGCTGCGTCTTAAAGCATATCATCTGACCCTACTTTGAGTGCATGGTGTCTTAAATTATATTTTCTCCAAGAACTCTGAAGACAATCATACGATTACAAGGTAGGCTATCCAAAACTAATAATCATTTCCATTCCCAAAAACTCATTTGTGTGAATCAGATATGTGCAACCAAAATAATACACAGAAAGAAAAATGGATACAGAGGCTAATAAAAACACAATTGTTATCCCTAGGCCCTGTTTTCAAATTACTAGGTTTCTTCACTTAAAGAGTCTCAGTGTTCTCAATGAATGACTTTATAAGAACTATTTGAACTTTACGTAACTTTGTAAGAACTTACAAAAGGTTTATGGTGCTTAAAAAAAAATCTGTAATCACCAAACTATGATACCTACCTCTCGGACTGATCTTCGAGGACATAAGGCATCCACTTCATCAAAGAATATCACGCAGGGTGCTGAATTCTTGGCTCGCTGAAAAACCTGTCGCACAGCACGCTCGCTTTCACCAACATACTAGCCATATACAGAAAGGAAATAAAATGTAGAGATGTTTCAACTTTGGAGTTTGGGCCAAATTATAGTAGTACTAGTTTTAAATGACATTTATATGCCAGAGTCCAAAAAGTACTAGGTCAAAAATAGCCAGTTATATGTGGTTCAACTTAATAAGATTAGCTATTACTTAAGCTTATTATAAATTTCCTCATTTATAAAATGAAGACTAAATAGAATGAAAGGTCTCCTCTAGCTCAAAAGAATTCCACAATTTTATGGTATCTTAGAACGGATCAAAGCTTTATGCATATAAAATACCCAGCAGTAATTTTCATTAATTCAACAGTATTTTAAATGTGAACAAGACAATTTACTGTTCTACTGCTGTTTCTACACAAGTCATCTTGCTAAAGGAAGAGCTAACGGTCATACAACATCAGAGGAAGCAAAATGAGCCAGTTAGACATCTACCAGGTTTCATAATGCATAATGTACGGTAAAATCAAAATACAAAGCAATTCACAAGCAGCTATAACATGAGGACTAATTAATATAAAAAGTTATATGTAAAAATACAGCTTTACTTTCAGCTAAGCACAAGAAATTGTTCTTGTAAAATTTCAAATTAGTTAACTAAGAAAAGCTTTGTTTCTCATAATAATACTGCTAAATAAGACAATTTGAAAATGTCTTTATGGTGCCAATTATATCATAAGGTTATTTTTATGTTATGACTATATGGTCATAATAAAGTAATTAAGGCACAGAATACATCACAGATGACAATGATTATTTTTATTTTCTATTTGAGTAGAACTTCTTTTCCTCAGATCTGTCCTGTAACTTTTCTTTGTACTTTTGCTTATTCTGCTTCTCTCACTTGAACTGCTTCTCCAACCTACCTCTAAAACAGCTCTTGCATTCTAGATCAAGATCACTAATCTTTCTTCCCACCACCCTCTCTTCTTTGCTCTTACAGCACTTCCTACTATTATACCTTCTGAGCTATTCTACCTTCACTATATTACATCATAAAGTCCTTGGAAAGCAGAAGTCATGACAGTTTCAAATTTTTCTCTGATCATAACATCCTGCTCAGTGTACAAATACAGCAGACCTATTTAGTTTCCTGAAAAATCTAAATCAGCAAAAATTATATTTGGAATGCTGAAAAGACATTCAGTAGATATTTTTAAAGAAAAGATATCAGGGGGTTGGGACAGAGTTTCAAACAGGGATGAAAGACAAGAATCAATACAGCCGGCAAAGGGACTTTGGATATAGCTAACCAAAATGACTAAGTAAAAGGAAATTTAATTTAGGAGAAGGTAAACCTAAAGTTTCAAAAGGACAGATTAAAATCAATTCATCTTAAGAAATGTAACAATGATTAAAATTCCCACTACCTTGACCTTTAAGAACTATTTCAAGTAAGGATCCTATACTTATTATTTCTAATTCCTTATTTGCCATCAGTTTTCAACCATTATTATCTGGCTTTTGCAAACATAATTATTGAAAATATTTTCCCTAAAGTCACTGGTGACATTCTAATTGCTAAACCCAGAGCCCTACTTTCAATTTCTTTTCTATTGTTTGGTTATATTGACAGGTGGAAAAAATTATCTTCCCTAGGTTTTCAGGCTTAGAAAGTCTTGGGCGTCCTCCACCTTCTGAACAGTCTCCTTTGCCAGCTTTTCCTTTCCTGGTCCGTAAATGTTGGTAAGGTTCTGTCAGAGACCACCTTACAATACTACTCAACCTTACCCATTCCCTAGGTTTTAGGTGCCATTTAGATTGATACTTACTCCCAAATCTCTTCAGAGCTCCAGATTCACATTTCCTATAGTTTGCTGAATCCCTCCAAATGGCTCTATAAATCTAAAACGTCCTAGAGCAAACTCATTTTCTAACCCCAAGATGTCTATCTTCCTCATTAGATCACTTAATCTCTCAGAGTCATTCTGGACTCTTCCACAGAACTCTTCCCACATTTACCTCCAAAAAACAAACCAGATGACAATGAGATAAAATTTCATACTCATCAGACTGGCAAAAACGTAAGTAACTTTCATTCACTGCTGGTGAAAGTAAAACTCAGTAAGAACCACTTTGGGAAAAAAGTGGGCAATACTTAATATTTTTGAAAGTGTATATACTGTAAGATACAGCAATTCTACTGCTGAGTACATACCCTAGGGTGAAAATATCTCACAAATATGCATAAGGATATATGTATATAATGTTCAACCTAAACATGAGTCAAGAAAAAAACTGATGTTTTTAAGGGACTTCCCTGGTGGCACAGAGGTTAAGACTCCGTGCTCCCAGCGCAGGGGGCCTGGGTTCCATCTCTGGTCAGGGAACTAGATCCCACATGCACGCTGCAACTAAGAGTTCGCATGCCACAACTAAGGAGCCGGCGAGCAGCAACTAAGGAGCCCGCCTGCCGCAACTAACACCTGGTGCAACCAAATAAATAAATAAATTTTTTTTTTTTTTAAAAAAGAAAAAAAACCTGATTTTTTTAAAAGTGTGGTTATACTCATTCAATGGACTATTGCACAGAGAATTAATAACTAGAGGTAAATATATCAATAAAGATAAATATTATAAATATAATGCTCAACAAAAATAACAATAAAATCAAGTTACAAAAGAACACATACCATTTATATAAAGTGGCTTTGTTTTTGCTTTACCATTTATAAAAGGAGTTCCAAACATATAATAAAAGTAGATATAATAGTTTAATAAACCCCAGATATACCCATCACCCTGCTTCATTATTATCAGCTCAATTCATGATCAACTTGCTTTATCTATATTCTGTCCACTTTTCTTTCTACTTGATATTTTGATGGAAAGCCCAGACATCATAACTTTATTTGTAAATATTTCATTGTCTCTAAAAGATAATGTTTTAAAATATATATATATTTTTAAAATCCCATCATTTATAAATGTATTTATTTATGGCTGTGTTGGGTCTTCGTTGCTGTGTGCAGGCTTTCTCTAGTTGCGGCAAGCGGGGGCTACTCTTTGTTGTGGTGCGTGGGCTTCTCATGGTGGCTTCTCCTGTTGCAGAGCACGGGCTCTAGGTGCATGGGCTGCAGTAGTTGTGGCACGTGGGCTCAGTAGTTGTGGCACACGGGGCTTAGTTGCTCTGTGGCACGTGGGATCTTCCCGGACCAGGGCTCGCATCTGTGTCCCCTGCATTGGCAGGCGGATTCTTAACCACTGAGCCACCAGGGAAGTCCAAAGATAATGGTTTTAACATAACTACATCATTATCACACTTAAAAGTTATTTTCTTAATATAAACTGTCCAGTAGGTGTTCACATTTCCAATTCTCATAAACTTATTTTTTGAAACATGTAAAATAATACTACATGTTATTTAGGGATAAATATATAACATTTACAGTAAATGTAGAAAGAAGTGTACAGAATTAATAAACACCAAATTCAGGATTATAGTAAATTCTATGGGAAAGAGAATGGAGGACATGATTAGGTAAGGTTTGCAGGGGGCTTTGAGTATATATTGGGTTTTTTTTTAAGGCTGGATGTTAGATACATGGAGGGGTCATTATATTACTCTTTATAACTTGTTATATGCTTGAAATATTTCATAGTAAAATTTTAAGAATATTACACTCTTAAAAAAAAGTTACATTCTGTTAGCTCTCTAATACGCTAAAGGTAACATTTTGACTCTAGCTTGGTATGAAGGCCCTGCACTGCCTGGCTATTACTTTTTTCCAGCCTCACCCTTCACCCCCCATCAATCCCTTCCCCTCAGCGCTTATTTTGAGTACCTCCTCCACTAGAAAGCCAAAATGAAGGGTAAGAAGAGTCAAGATAAAAGTACAAATCCTTATTTTAGGAGCAAAGTAACATATTTAATAGGAAACAAAAAAAATTAGAGGGGTGATAAATTGAAAAAGCCTTTTAAAACAAATGATAACACTTTCGTTTCTTCTTTGAATATTATGGAATGGCATTTTACTCTTCATAGGCATGAACAAGAAACAAGAAATTCAAAGTCTCTTAAATTTAAGATATAAGCTGCTTAAATGCAGAAAGAAGTTATTATATAGTAGTTTAGTGATTTCTTTCCCAAGTATTTTTATTTATTAATCCTTAACTCATTTGAGCTATACAACAACAGGACAAGGAAAGCAGATCAAATGTCACCTCCACTATCCCCAAGCTGTTGGACATTGGCCAAGTTATACGACCCCTCCAAACTTAAGTTTCCTCATCTGTGAATCAGAGAAAAAAACAATTTGTATCTCACAGGGTGTTGAAGAATAATATATATAAAGGGCTTGACAAATTCAGAGTTAACACTTTAAATGTTGACTATTTTGATTATTTCCATTTTGCTGGTGAGAAAACTTAGGCTCAGAGGTGAACAGACTTAATTAAGAAAGCATTTATACACAGTAAATAGTACAGCAGAGCAAAGCTCAATCTCTTCACTCCTATTGCAGTGATTTTACCAAAAAACTCGACTGTTTCAATGATCTGAGGACCCTGTAATTTGAATGACCATACTTTTCCTAATCAAAAATAATGGCTAATGCCACAACAACTTACCATATTTAGTAACTCAGGCCCCTTGACAGATATAAAATTTAACCCAGACTCATTTGCAACAGCCTAGTAAGAGAAAAAAGACACAAGACAAACATATAATAAAATAGTAATAACAATAATTTGTGATAATGCAAGAACTTTTTGTGGTTTATACTCTAGTTCCCCCTTTTTATAGCTGCCTTTCTCAAGGACAGGAGACAAATGGGAATAAAAAGAAAATCAAAGGAAGTAAATGTGAACATAAAACTTTCCACAGACTAGAAATCAGACTAGAAATCAGATGGAAATGACTTGAAACATTTATGTAAATGTTTTGTTTACATAAACATGGTATATGTAAGTATATTTGTAGCCCTAGCTTAGAATCCTAGTGAAATCATAATCTCTGTATAAACAAATGCCGTGCCCAATGAAAGCAATCATTCATTCATTCATTCATAAACCAGAAGTCAAAAGCATCGGTATCAGTCTTTACAGTATTTACAGGTTATTTTGTTTAATAAATAAAGATTAAACTGCATGGCTGAAAGCCAAAGAGAAAAACAAAGGAGAAATATATGGTTATATGTGTAGAAGAATACAAAAATTACACTGAGAATGTAGAGATGAAACCCGAATAAAATCACTCACAACTTCAAAATGATCAGGGAATAAAGTTCTTTCCTATTCTTAGAACCTGATATCTGAGCTCAAGATTTATGTTCAACACATTCCTCAGCATCTCCCCTTGGATTTTTTTTTTTTTTTTCATTTCACATTTGGATCTCATAGGATTTTCAAATCTGTTGTTTCCAAAGCCGGACTCCTGAATTTCTCCCAACTCTCCCCAAATCCCACACCCCAAACTCTTTTTCTCCCTATCCCAGTAAATATATTTTCTAAGCCAAAACCACGGTGTCTCCCCTTGATCTCTTGTCTTGTCAGGTCAGCCAATCCATCTGTAAGTTCTATTAGCTCTAATGCTAAAATGTAGGTGAGTCTGATACTTCCTATTTCTCCACTATACCACAATCCTCATCCAGACCATCATCACCTACTGTCTGGACATGCAAAAAAACCAAACCAAACCAAACCAAAAAAACCCTAACTGGCTTCCTCTCTCTCTTTGCTTTCCTCCAATCCATTCTCCACTTAACTCAAAACTGTAAATGAAGGGGGGAGGGATAAACTGGGAGATTGGGGCTGACATATACACATTACTATATATAAAATAGATAACTAATAAGAACCTGCTGTATAGCACAGGGAACTCTACTCAATACTCTGTAATGGCCTACATGGGAAAAGAATCTAAAAAAAAAAGTGGATATATATATATGCATAACTGATTCACTCTGCTGTACACCTAAAACTAACACAACACTGTAAATCAACTATAATCCAATAAAAGATTTTTTTTAAATGTAAATGAGATCATATAGTTTTACTATGTTTCTCATTTATTTTCAAGTACAAATTGAAATATTCACCATGGCTTGCAAGCCTGTATTTTGTGACATGACAGTTTCTTCTTAGTCCAGCCACTAGATCTTTCTCTGGTTCTCGAATTCACCAAGCCCTTTCCCACTTCAGGGATTTTGCAACTGCTGTTCCCTCTATCTGGAAGACTCTTCCCCTTCTTTCTCTGCCTCTTCATGTGGCTATCTAGTCCTTCAGGACTCTGTTAAATATCACCATCCCCTGAATACCAAACCTAAAATAGCCACAACAGTTTGTTTATTTCCATCATAACTTAGCTGAATCTGCAATTTTATTGTTTTGTTTACTGCCTGCCTCTTCAAGACAGACAATAAATTCCATTAGAGTACGTGTCACGTTCGCTAGTTTATCCCTAGCACCTTGCACAAGTTCTGGCAAAGTGTATGTAGCTCAACAAATACTGGTTGAATAAATGAATGCATGCAGGCGCTGCCAGGCAAAAACTGCTCAACATGCAGCTTATCCACATCTCGGAATCTCTGTCTTTCCGGCTGCCAATTTCTTAACTTTCCTACCTCTCACATTCTAAGTAGAGTCAGGATACACATCTAATAAAGCATGATTCATCTACATTAGGTTTTCAACATCCATATGCGAGATAACTAAGATTTCACCCATTAAAACACCCAACAGAGTTCCTGAAATTATCAGAAATCTTTTGTCTTCTATTGATAAATGAAATACAGTGAATATAATTTAATTTTTTCATGGATATCATCATTAATCTTGTACTCAGTGTTAGGAGCTGTTTGCTTCCATACTATATGGTTGCAGATGACTAAATGATTTTTACTGTTCTCTTTCTAGTTTCCTTCTTATTAGTCACCAATTTTCAGTGTGTTGGCCCCCAGCAATCACATGCCTTTACTTGATGCTATTTATATAATATGTGCTAGTGCTTAGAAATTTTTCATTATGTTATTGTTATCATGAGTAAACAAAACAACCAAGGTCATCCAAAATCTTAATTTTATAACCAATTCTAGGTTGCCAGGTTCTGACTCATAAGTGGTTCCATAACTTTACTCCAGTAACACTTTGCTTCTGCCATTCCAGGACATTTTCTATTACTTCTAGATTCTAGGGCATGTAGTCATGAATCTCTTGAAGCATCTAATAAAAGTGTGAACTCTCTCCCTGGAAAAAATACAAATACTCATAATATATTGCCTGGGCTCATGGATCCAGTGAGCTGTTGAAGTCCATCCATGGAGTCCTAGGTAAGATTCCCTGCTCTAAATGGTCAGATACCAGAAATCTGACTGAACAGAGAGGGACCAAAATGTTGGCAATTTGGGGAGGCGGCGGGTGGGAAGAAGAGGAAAAATGTGATCTATGATGCCTTAACATTATTTAGGGATTTCAAATGATCTAAGCTATCTCCTTTCTGCTGTAAGCAGAAATAGTCAAAGGCAGATATAATTAAAACATAAACAAACATTACAAGGCACTCAGGCAAGGGAACTGCATCCACCCAGTGAATTCACATATTAGCTTGCAGGACCTTCTTTCTGGCTACGATTTTCTAAAACTGTTGTGAAAAAACATAGACCAGCAACTGTGGTGTTCTCCTTTCCCTCCTTTGTTTCCAAACTCCTTTACAGCAATGCCTTGTAAGAGTACTGAAAGCATTAAGCAAGGAAATTTAGTAATATAAGTAAAAATGTTTTTAAAAATGTACATGTATATTATATAGGTATATATATATATACACGGGCAAATGGCACTGTGGATATTTGGTATTTACTGAGGAGCTGCAGATTATTCGGCTGCTGTGAAACTTATTAAAAATGCCATTAATTTTGATTTCTTATTTACAAGTAATCCAAATTTTTTTTTTTTTTTTTTGCGGTACGCGGGCCTCTCACTGTTGTGGCCTCTCCCATTGCGGAGCACAGGCTCCGGACGTGCAGGCTCAGCAGCCATGACTCACGGGCCCAGCCGCTCCGTGGCATGTGGGATCTTCCTGGTCCGGGGCACGAACCCATGTCCCCTGCATCGGCAGGTGGACTCTCAACCACTGCGCCACCAGGGAAGCACAATCCAAATATTTTTAAAAGTTGATAAGGGTTAAGTAAATTATAGATGGAATATTATACAGACATTAAAAATGATGACTAATATAAGATACAGACAAGAAAAATGGTTCTAGTAAGCATGATTCCAAAGGAAAAAAATCACAAAAGACTAAGAAATTTGCCCACATAAATATGAAAAAAAAACCCAAAACAAAAGTGTCAAAACTATGATCAATAAAGTAAGAATGCCAAAAACACTGACAAACTACAAATATAACAGATCTTACTATATGAAGAGTGATTATAAATAAGAAAATCACAAGCATGTTAAGAAAACAAAGGATACAAACAGACTATTCATAAAGAAAAAAGCCAATAAACACGTATTATTTTTAAAAGCCCACTAGTAGCTTTTAAAACATAACTTAAAAACTGTAAGATAACCATTTTTACCTATTAGTCAAATATTAAAAACAATGTTAATGGCTATTGCTAATTTGGGGTGTTGGGGAAATGGATACTCATACCCTATATGGATGAAACTGGTACAGACTTTTTGGAAGACACTGGTAACGGATCAAGTGTAACTGGGTAATGGATCATTTTGATCGAGTGGTAATGGATCAAAAGCTTTAAATACATGCATTCTTTTTATTAAAAAATTATTTAGGAATGCATTCTATTAAAATTACCCGTCGAGGTACAAAAATGTAAGCACAGGACTGTTTCATGCAGTGTTGTTTTAATAGGGGAATCATTTCCATAAATTATAGAGCATCTTTTTTTTTTTGTGTGGTACGCGGGCCTCTCACTATCGTGGCCTCTCCCGTTGCGGAGCACAGACTCTGGACACACAGGCTCAGTGGCCATGGCTCACAGGCCCAGCCGCTCCACGGCATGTGGGATCTTCCCGGACCAGGGCATGAACCCATGTCCCCTGCGTTGGCAGGCGGACTCTCAGCCACTGCGCCACCAGGGGAGCCCAATTATAGAGCATCTTTATGGCAGAATACTACACAGGCATTAAAAATACCGATGTGTATCTGTATATACTGACATGGGAAGATGTTCAAGAAATATTGATAAGTGAGAAATGCATGTTTAAAAACCTTATAGTTGTAAAAAAAAAAAAACAAAAAACTTATAGTTGTAAATATATGTATTAAAGTTATTCATATTATCTTGATATATATGTACAAAAGAACGTCTGGAAGGACTAACAACAAAATGAAACAGTGGTTACTAGTAGGCAATAGTGAGAGGATTGTAAGTGATGCTTTTCCCTTTTGCTTATCTATATTTTCTATTGTAAAAAACTAATTTTTCAAAATAACATTTGTAATAAGGAATGTAAAATACTTAATTTATAAATAATAACTATATCAAAGCAGGAAACAAGGTCAGCTATAAACTACAACTATGCAATAATGTTCATTAAAAACTCAGAATATAATACACAGAAAACATGAAAATTTCTGTGTTAAAATCAATGGGATTATGGTAGATTTAAAATTTTCTTTTCCAAATTTGCAATGATATACCTTGTATAATTAAAATTAAAGTGGGAAACTTTCCTGAAGGAAATTGTCAGTCTTTCCAAAATGAAATTCTAATAATATGAAAATATGCAAAAATATCTCACTGTAACATTTAAAGTTAAATCCATGTTATCCTAACTGATAGTAAGAAATAAAATACGTGCAGTTGAATTATTCCATACCTTTGCCAGCAGAGTTTTCCCACAGCCAGGGGGACCAGCAAGGAGGACTCCAGCTGGAGTCTCCAACCCAAGAGCTTTGAACTGATCTGGGTTACGTACCGGTGCCTGGAAAAAACAATTCCAACATCAATGTGTTACAAATGTCCACTTCCTACTGCATATTCAAATCATCTCTAGATGCCTATTTTCAACACTGATTGTGAGGCCTGAAGATAAGAACAGTGCCTGGCACAGAGTGCTTACCTCTGTTTCAAGCATGAGGTAAGTGGTGATAAATTAAAAATCCCTGCTCTTGAAAAATTCATACTTAAATGTAAGTTCTGAAAACATTTTAGATACAGTATTTCAACATTTTAAACTCAATTTTTAGAAAACGTAGATTTTCTAAATCTATAATCTAAATCTATAACCTAGATTTCTAGGTTATAAAGATTTTAAGCAATGGCCCCCTTTAAGAAATCAGAAGCAGCGGTACTCTATGTAATCAAAAGCAAGAGACACCTGTTCACTATCATCTCCACGAATTTTCTCTTTCAGTAGTTACACACCTCTAAATGGATCATACATCATTAATGAACCATGAAATGATCAGGGAAGTGGAAAAGTAAGAGTAAATGAAAATCCAAAGTTTCACGGGCATTAAAACTGCTTTGACCCTTATGAGCGTGATCAAGGTCAGAAAGTATTTCTCAAATAATTTATTCTCAGTTGAAACCTAAAATCTTTTCTTTTCTTTTCTTCTTTAAACTCACTGCCATAGAATTCAAGCACAACCAAAAGAAAAAATCTAAAGCAGATCTCAGAAGAATGAAAAACCATCATCGGGGGCTTAATAATAATACAACAGATAAAAGAAAACATATAGTTAAGCCAATTTAGACATACAACCTAGTACACACGCATGGTCGTTTACCCATCACACACGCCAACAACAGTTAGCGGCAGATATACCTACCAATATTGCCATGGTGAGCTCCTCTCTAATGTCTTCCAGGGCACCAATATCCGCCCATGTCACATTAGGGACAGTGACAAAGCCTTCCCTTTTAGCAGAGGGTTGGACAGAGGATAGAGCAACAATGAAATCATTCAACTCAAGGCACAGCCCTTGCAGCTGCTCCTCTGAGAGGGGATCTTGGTTCCTCAGCAACCCCAAGAGCCTTTGCAATTCATCCTGAAAGGGAACAAATGAGGGGGAAAAAATGAAAAACCACAAAGTTTGTTGAAAACGTTATTGTTTGTACTTTAAAAAATTATTACTCCAATATTTCTGTAAACTACATGAACTTCTATGCATTAAAATAATTTTCTCTATTGACAGAGGTCACTTATTTTGCTCCAAATGGATTATTAGATTTAGTCAAGCAAAAATACATCGACTATCATCAACTATAGAAGAATGATTTTTATTTACTCTACTAGGGCTAGCTATAGCAAACATAAGCAGTTGGCAAATAATTCATTTCAACAATCATTCTAACAAACGTAGTAAGGTAGATAGCTGGGGGGAAGCAGCCGCAAGGCACAGGGATATTAGCTCGGTGCTTTGTGACAGCCTGGAAGGGTGGGATGGGGAGAGTGGGAGGGAGGGAGACGCAAGAGGGAAGACATATGGGAACATATGTATATGTATAGCTGATTCACTTTGTTATAAAGCAGAAACTAACACACCATTGTAAAGCAATTATACCCCAATAAAGGTGTTTAAAAAAAAAAAAAAAAATCATGTTACTTCCATTCTTCATTTACAAATATTCATGAAACAGCTGAATTTTGACGAAATTAAAACAAAGTTACTCTGGTGGCAGTTTAATTTCATAATATGGCTCCGTGATAGTTTATCAACTAAACAGAAAGCAGGCAATTTTCCTAGTACGAATGAATCTTGAACTTCAAAGGCAGATTTCTTGCTTTGCGAGGAATATGAAAGAACAGGTATAGAAAGTAACTCTGAATAATTCAACTTATAAAAGCCTAATTTATATGCAATATTATAAAAGGAATGAGTTTACTATTATTTTTAACAGATATCATTGTGGTTCCAAATGAGTACGGAACAAACAAATGATTTGAAAACAAAAGACTTAGATCTAAGTTCCTGCTCTGGAAAGTAGAGGTCGTGTGGCCTCGGGCAAGTCACAATCTCTTAAGCTTAGTTTCTTTGATTATGAAATGGGAAAAGTAATGATATTTACTTAACAAAGTTATATGGAGCAAGTTATATAATATGTAAAAGTACCCTGTGCCAGCTATAAAATGCTATATAAATGTTATACTGAGTATTCATGACTCACAAAACTCTAAATTTTAACAGATCTTGGATAATAAATGTCCCTCTCACATTCTCAGCACTGTCCTCCAGCACCATTTGCAGCTAGGGACAAGGATATGGTTGCATCAGCAGACTATCTTAGTATATCAAACCAAAAGGTAACCTGGAAATATAACAAAATGCCAATGTTCTCATAAGAGCTGGAAAACATTTTCTGTAAAGTATTAGAGTAAACACCAAAGGCTTTATGGGCCATGCGGTCTCTGCTGTATGGATGTCTATGTGAATTCAGCTGTGAAGTGTGAAAGTAGAAGAAGACTCCGTGTCAATAAAGGTGCATGGGGACATCCCTGGTGGCACAGTGGTTAAGACTCTGCGCTTCAATGCAGGGGGCCCGGGTTGGATCCTGGTCAGGGAACTAGATCCCACATGCCTGCCACAACTAAGAGTTCACATGCCACAACTGAGGAGCCCGCGAGCTGCAATTAAGACCTGGCGCAACCAAAAAGAAAAAAAAAAGTATTAAAAAATAAAATAAAAAATAAAGGAGCATGGCTGTGCTCCAATATAACTTTAATTTACAAAAACAGGCAGTGAGCAGGTGGGCCATAGTTTGCCAACACCTGCTGTAGATTTCATAATCATTATTGTAAAAGGAATTTATTCAGAATCAACTGAAAAAAGTCAAACAACTTGTACTTTTGAAATTATAGACACTCTGGGTGTAACTGATAATTACTCTAAAGATACAATGCCAATGGAACAGAAATTCATAAACCTCAACTATATTGACACTTGCCTGCTTGTAAGATAACACATATTAAAAATGCTTAAATGACAGTTTAAGGTACCTATAGAGAAAGCACCTGTGTTTTAGAAGTGGGTTCAGTTCCAATCCTTTCTTCCTGGCCTCCTTCAGAGGGCAAACCTTCAATCTCAGGATTCTTCTGCTGCTGCTCCTGCAGCTTCATTAAGACCCTGTTGACTGCACACATGGCTGCCTCTCGGCAGAGTGCCATCAGGTCAGCACCAACGAAGCCCGGTGTTAGGTGTGCTAAGTGACGAAAATGAAAAGTTTTGGGAAGTCTTACTTTTCTGCACAAAGTTTGAAGTATTCTGTAGAAAAGACAAGGAAAAGAAATTCAGATTCCTAACCTACTAGTAAAAACAAGTCACGGAATATATTTATTTGAAGCCTTTCCTCTCTGTCAGTGGTATCATAACAGGTAATAAGATCAAATAGCTCACTCATTCAGCAAATGCTAAATCGCTGTAATATATCCTACCTTATTCCAATAGGGGTTAATACATACACATATCTGCTTTTTTAGAAACTATATTAAATTCTGTGAAGAATAAAAAATTGGTTTTTAAAAAATATTCTGCCTTTAAGAATTTTACAATATTACAGAGGAAATAAGACAAATGATTTATGAGGATATAAGGTAAATTCTACTTTTAGAGTAGTTTAAATGGACATCTGCCAGCAATAAAAAAGTCTCTAAACTCAAAATCAACCATTAATTTTATTCATCACGAAAAGTTATGCTGATACAAACTTTAATATCCGATTTTATATTGGGACAGTTATTTCTCCAACTTCATCTTTATTTACTGCTCATCCTTTGTACTTATGTGTGAAAAATTTTGCTCAACTGAACTGGCAACATGGTATATGTGTCAATGAAATATGGACTCTGGATAATTATTATTATTAAAGGAATACCTTAAACAATTTCTGGTAAGAATTTACTGAATAAAACTTAAAAGCAGTAAAGATATTCAGGACAAAAGGTCTGATGCCAGGGACTTCCCTGGTGGTCCAGTGGTTAAGAATCCATCTTGCAATGCAGAGGATGCCAATTCGATCCCTGGTCAGGGAACTAAGATCCCACATGCCGTGGGGGCAACTAAGCCCATGCACCACAACTAGAGAGCCTGCATGCCGCAACGAAAGATCCCACATGCCACAACTAAGACCCAAGGCAGTGGAAAAAAAAAAAAAAAAAGGTCTGACGCCAGACCACTTGAGTCTGAATGCCAGCTCTGTCACTCTCTGTTATTTCATTTTTGTGCTCCAGTTTTTCCATTTGTTAAATATATATTGCAGTAGCACTTAATAGTGGGGCTGTTAAGTGAATACATGCAAAGCTCCTAGAACAGTGACTGATCCACAATAAGTGCCCAATAAATGTTTGTTATTATTATTAGTTACATATTGTGATATTATAAATTAACTTGGACAAGAAAATATATTTTGAAATTTCCAAATTTGTAGGAGACTAATATTTTCAAATGTCAAGTTACTGGAGAATAAGTTTCTACACAAATGTCATGTGGGATCATGTAAGTGAATAGAATAGAAGCAGATAAACATTTCTGACAAATGTAAAATAATTCACTTTGATACTGTAAACAACGGGAGCCAAGAAGAAGTCCCATTATAGAAGTAATTCCTAAAGATACAGACCTGATTTGCTGCTATGCATAAGAATACTAAGAAATTTAGAATGTTAAGAAAACTAGCTAAGATAAAATAGATATCATCCTTTTTTTCAGTTACAGTCTACTCCGGAAAAACTGTAATTTTGGTCATCATACTATAACTCCACAGGAGGAGAAAATAACCATTACGAGATTTCCAGTTTCAACACAGTTGAGTAAAAGTGTTTCAGCAATATTTCCTCCCCACCCCACCTCCAAAACAAAAACAAACAAACAAAACAAGAACAACAAACAGGAACACAAACTCCATGGTCAAAGAACCTAGGAAATTATCTGTACTCTACTCCCTCACCCCAAACCCCCCCATCCTATCCTGGAAGTACGGCAAAGAATTTGCAACAAGAGGATCAGTCTTTATCTCCGTGAGGTCTTTAAAAAGCTATCAACACTTGTCTTAGGCTATAGGCTTCATTATGGCTCTATAATAAAGACAGGTATCTACACTGATATGAGATATTGAAGGAAACAGATATTTGTGGAGGGGGGGTGCTGATATATGCATATTTTACTACCAAAGAAGACAAAGGCCACCCAACATGGGTCTCTCCGTGTCAGCTCTAGCTGGTGCCCTAAGAACTACAAATCCCTATAAAGATTCAAGTATTAGGAATTCCCAGAATAAAAACTCAGGTTTAATAATATAGCTGACTGTAAATGGGATGAGTTTTAAAAAATAAACCTTTTATTTTATAAAGTTTTAGATTTATAGAATTAGTGCAAAGATAGTTCAGAGAACTCTGTACACCTCATACACCTCTCCTGCCATTAAGGAAAATTTTCAGGATTACTGGCCCAGTATTTTGTAGAATGTCCTTCAACTGGGATTGGTCTGACATTTTTGTCACAATTAGACTAGAGTAAAGCATTTTTGGGAAGAAGACCACAGAGGTAAAGTGTCATTCTCATCATATCATTATCAAGGATACATACTGTCAACACGACTTATTGTTGTAGATGTGAACCTTGACTACCAGGTTTGAGACGGTATTTGAAAGGGTTTTCACTTTGAAGTTACTCTTCCCTCCCTTTCCATACTACACTCTCTGGAAGTAAGTCACTTACGTCTGGCTCACATTTAAGAAATAGGGAGCTATACTCCACCTCCTTAAGGGCAATGCAACCACATAAATTATTTGAAATTCTTTTGCATCAGAGACTTGCCTATTCTCACCCATTTATTTATTCAATCATTTATTTCTATCAGTATAGACTAACAAATACTTGACTATCTGTAATCTTGAACCAAAATTTATGAAGAAACTTGTGGAGAATGGTAAATGACCCTGCAGAGGGCACAAAGTCAAAATTAACGTTTTGCAGAAAGGTGCACTATTGAGAAGGAAGTATATTTGTCTGGTGGAACCTCAAAGACCATGAACCAGAGGCACCAAAGTGTTGAACTACAGAAATTAGGGCCACAGCAGGGAGCCAAAACACAGAAATTATCTGAAAATCTGCATAAGAAGTCTGAAGACGCCACATACCCTCCACCCTGTCAACCAGCAGGAGACCAGCAATGTACCCTCTGGAGAAACTGAACCAGGAGAGGGAAGCCCCAGGTTTGTAGACAACAGTAAGATCAACTCCATCAGAAAAAAAGGTCAAAGTCTGTGTCCAGTCGCTCAACCTCCTGCCCCTGCCCCTGCCGCTGCCCCTGTCAGAAGACCAGCAGCTAGACAGACAGCCCCATGGTGTTGTCTGAAGATCTTTTTCTGAAAAGTCTGAATTGGTTCAACAAAAAGAATCTACAGAAATAGATATTTGGAGTTTGCTAGCTCAAAATTTAGCTGGTCATATGACTGCTTTACAATGGCACTCACACTTCAACAAAGTAGCCTGTATCGTACACATGCAATTAGCCTCACTCTTAAGCTGCCAGCATGAAATAGTAATAGTAACAGCTCTCAACTGTCAAGACTTACCACATGCCAGGTCCTGTTATTATGACTTTATAAAGACAGCATTTCTCAGTGCAGTATAATATACAGACCCAAACAAACACATATACACACATATACATACACAAAGAAAAAAAAAAACTTGGAGGAAACAGTGCAGAAAAAATCGTAAGAGGGCTAGCAAATGAAAAAAATTTGGCAATCATGAATTTCAGAAAAGTTACAAAGGTGAATAAATGAAATGTGATCCTCATATAGGAACAATATTTATAAAGATGAGAAATGAAAATGCTAAATATGGATATAGCCAAACTTCATAATACAACTACATACTACAAATATATGAACACGTTTGGATATCAGGTAAATTATTATTTGTTAGGTATATAAAGGCATTGTGTAATGCTAAATAAAAAGTCTTTATTCATTAGATATGGACGTATTTATAGCTGAAATGATATAATGCCTGGAATTTGCATTAAAACACTCCAAGAAAAAAAAAGTGGGGGATAAATAAAATAAAACTGTGAAAATATTGATAATTATTGAAACTGGGTGATAAAAACATGGGGTTTCATTATTGTGACCGTTCTAAAAAGCATGTTTGTAAATTCTCAACCCTCCTCTCAGTGGGAGGTGGGGCTATGTATGACTCCTCTTCTCAAATCTGGGCTGACCTCAGTGAGCAATCAACCAACAGAGAACAGTGGAATTGACGCTATGTGACCTCACTTCCAAGGCTAGAAGATATGCTGTAGAAAGAGCTTAGACCTCAGTGTCCAAGTCCAGGCCACCCCCTCCAGCATGGCCCCGGGTGGACTGGTGACCGGAGGATGCAGATCCTTGCTCCCAGGACCTGCCTCTCCCCCGGCCTCCTGGGGGAGAGTCACACGCCCAGGTGACAGGGCTGGGGTGTGTTAAGAGTGGCTGGTTTTGACTGCTATTTTTTCCTCCCTTTGATGTAATGTTTTACAAATCCTGAGGTCAAGAACAGCAGTGCTGCCCAAGCTCCCAATGCAGGGGGCCCGGGTTCCATCCCTGGTCAGGGAACTAGATCCCACATGCATGCTGCAACTAAGAGTTTGCATGCCATGATTAAGGAACCGGTGAGCCGCAACTAAGGAGCCCACGAGCTGCAACTAAGACCCAGCACAACTATAACATAACATAACATAAAATGAACAGCAGTGTCACTTCAGCCTGTTTCCTGCAATCCTCATGCTGCAGCCCTAACCTGCCATGGAAGAACCCTTCCACCCTGAGGCTGCCCGACTCTGAGCAAGCCCACACTACCCTGTAAAGGGTGCCACGTGAGAGGCCTTCAGCGGACAAGACGAGAAAGGGGTTGGGGGGGCAGGAGGCAAGGAACAGACAAGATCAAATGATAGGTATACAGATAACTAAGTAGGCAGACAAGCACAGCCCTGCTGCCCCAATCCTCCATATGTTCTAGCTCCAGCTAGAGTCTCTGCAACCACAGGAGACCCTGAGACATAACCAGCTGGCTGAGCCTCTCTGAATTCTTTATCCACAGAAATGGTGAGAAACAATAAAAATAAACTTGGGGGTGCTTTGTTTTGCAAGAATAGAAACCGAAACAATTATATTAGACTCCTTCTGCGTACACATTTTACATAATAAAATGCTTTTACAGTTCAGAAAAATACCAGTAACTACCTCAAAAACTTCTTTTCTTGCTATGTGCCAAATGTTATGCTAGGTCCACTGATTTAATTCTTACGAGAAGCCTTCAAGTTAAAGCATTATTATCATTTTACAGATCAAGTAAGGTCTTGTTATTATTACTATTACTGTATTTCAGATAAATAAACTAAAGCTGGGAAATGTTAAACATCTAGAAAAAAGCACAGGACATACGGGCAGCGCTTGGATTCCCAGATAATTTCCTTCAATGACTCAAAGTTCCAGCACCTACTGAAGGCCTCTGCACCCCCATCTCACCTGCCTCTGCCCTCTTCTCCACTTCATGGACAGTCATGCCCTGGACCTTATCAGCACCTGGATCTGTCCCACCTCTGAAATCACTAGCTCCAGCATCTCCTCTTCGCTCAGTCTCCCACACACCTGTTTTCAAACCTCAGTAGGTTCTCGGATTCACCACCGCCTCATCAAATAGTCCTATTTTTACAATTTAAGAGTCCATAGTCTCTTTATTTCTTTCTTAATCTAAATTCTAAATCTCTGCTTTCTCCGTGCCTGAACCTAGAACGTTGAGCATTGCTATGGGAAAAAAAATCATTAAACCAGCCCTACTGGTACCATTCCATACCCCAATCCTAAACACTACCTGAGAATCCTGTTACCCCAGCCAGGTCATCTCAAATTAGCCAAGGAAGTAATTTCAGATCTTCATCCTCCTCAAACCTCTAACCTATCCATCATGAGCCTCACTTTCATCTGAAGATCTCGCTTTTTAATTCATAGAGACAACGCCCTCAATTTTCTAGTACCAAACTGATAATCCTTCTTGCCTGCATATCCATTCTTTCTCCCTTTACTATCATGTCAACAAATTAACCCTCGTTCTAAGGCCAGCACCGATACATAAGCTCTGACTCCCTGCTCCTCCCATTTCTCCTTCCCATCAACCTGTAAGGACACCACTCAAGCTTCTCCCACCTTAGAAAAGTCCTCTCTAGACACCCCATTACCACCTCATGAAGCCACCACAACCTTCTGCCTTCTCCCTCGCTGCAGACTCTCCTGAGTGAACCGTGGAAGTCTGCTGCTCTCGCTTTTTCAGTTTCCCTTTACTCCTCAACCATTCCAACCTGGAGTTTACCTCTACCATTCCACTCAAACAGCTTTTTGTTAAGGTCACTGGTGACCTCTAGGCTGCTCAATTCAAAGACACTTTTTCAGCCCTCCCTCCCTGGACCTCTCATTCCTCCCTCTGGAAACACAGACTTCTCTTGGCTTCCATTACACAACTTTCTCTTCATTTTCCCAATGCTTCTGGCTGCTCTTCCGACATCCTGAGCCTGTTAGCCTCTTCAGGCCTGTCCCAGAACCTCTGACATGTTCTCTTCACACTCTCTCTGGACAATCTCATCTCCTTTCTTAACTCCAACTGCCATCAATACATCGATGATTCCTAAATGTTGGCTTCTGTGGAGATCCAGACTCATTTGTCCAATTGCCAACTTGACATCTCTACCTGGACATCCTGCAATTGCCTCTAAACTCCATCTATCCCTAAATCCTCTTCTAAAATCTGCTTATCCTCCAGTATTTCCCACCCCTTAAGCACCTGAAAACCATCAGGTGCTTAAGCGAGAAATCTGGGAATATTTTCCTCTTGTTCATAGCCCCCACCTCTCCACACATATATTCTATTGATAAACATAACTTATTGATTCTACTTCCTAAATGTCTCCAGTTATCTCGATTTGCACTCCCACCTCTTTAAGCCCACCCACCATTGCCTCTGGATATCACAACAGCTCCCTCACTGGGCTACCACAACCCGTCTTGCTCTCCTGTCATTCCTTATTCACACTGCAGCTACAGCGACCTTCTCAAAACAAAAATCTGTTTCTATCACTGTCCTGCTTAATTTAATTGCTTCCTACCACTTACAGAGTAAGTCCAAAACCCTTACCAAGGTATCTGTGAGCTGGATTCTGTACACCTCTGCAGCCTTTCCACATCCTATCTCTACTTCTATAGCCATATTCTTCTTCCGGTTCCCTGGACATACTGAGCTCTCAGTCACCTTAGGGCCTTTACACATGCTATTCCTAGCAATACTCTCATCACTCTCACCATGTGATCAGTTAATTGCTATTTATTCTTTGAATCTCAGCTTCCTCAGAGACGCCTTTAAGAACCTAAGAACCGCCAGACCGGGACTTCGCTGGTGGTCAAGTGGCTAAGACTCCGCCCTCCCAATGCAGGGGGCCTGGGTTTGATCCCTGGTCAGGGAACTAGATTCTGCATGCCACAACTAAGACCAGGTGCAGCCAAATAAACAAATGAATTTAAAAAACATTAAATTAAATTAAATTAAAAAAAAAAGAGAACCTCCAGACCATGTTAGCTTTGCCTGATATATATATCCTCCCTAAGACCCTGTCTTTGTCTTTTTGTACTCATCACACTTCTGATTATTTAAAGTGGTGACTGAAGTGCCAACCATTGTATCTCCTTGGTAAACAACAGGTGCTTAAATATTTCTTCAATTAATGACTTCCTAAGAATTATTATTTCTAAGAATTACTGATAAACACTGATGTAATTCTATTAATATATTAATTCTATTTATATAATTTCCCCATCTTAGAATTTAACTCATTAACATCTGCATATAATAATATAACTAGTTTGCTTCTGCCTTCAGAGCTAGACAAAAGTATAAAAGTAAGAAAACTGTATTCTGCCTTTGTCAAAGACTCAATCAGAAATACTATTCCGGGACTTCCCTGGTGGTCCAGTGGTTTAGATTCTGCGCTCCCAATGCAGCGGGCCCAGGTTCGATTCCTGGTCGGCGAACTAAGCCCACACACCATAACTACTGAGCCCGTACACTGCAACTAGAGAAGCCTGTGCACTGCAACAAAGAGCCCGAGAGCCCCAACAAAGACCCAGCACAGCCAAAATAAATTAATTAATTTTTTAAAACTATTAAAAAAAAGAAAGAAAAAGAGAGATACACTTCCTTAGGAGGGGAAATTAGTGTTTAATGGGTATGGAGTTTCAGTTTTGTAAGACAGAAAAAGTTCTAGAGATTCACTACAATGTGAGTATACGTAACACTACCGAACTGTACTCTTAAAAATGGTTAAGGGCTTCCCTGGTGGCGCAGTGGCTGAGAGTCCGCCTGCCGATGCAGGGGGCGCAGGTTCGTGCCCTGGTCTGGGAGGATCCCACATGCCACGGAGCGGCTGGGCCCGTGAGCCATGGCTGCTGGGCCTGGGCGTCCCGAGCCTATGCTCCGCAGCGGGAGGGGCCACAGCTGTGAGAGGCCACAGCTGTGAGAGGCCCGCGTACCGCAAAAAAAAAAAAAAAAAAAAGGTTAAGATAGCAAAGTCTGTGCTTTTTTACCACAAAAAGTTTTTAAAAAAAAACAAAACTTCTTCCTTAAAAAATTCTACCTCATAATTATATTCAAGAGCTATCTTCTTTCAGGCTTGACCTTGCTCTTCCCAATTGGCCTTAAACATAGTAAACATTTAATAACCCTCTTTAGTCTCAGAAAATTCTTCCCCTAGCCGTCTAAGACTTAGCTAGACGATTACAGCCTACATAAAACACCAATGTATGCCTATAGAATTTACTTCCTGAATCTAAAATGGAGTTTGAACAAACCGACAAAAGGCAATCATAAATAACTGTAGATACCAGAAACATGGATTTTATTTATTAAGTACAAAAGAAAAGGTACCTTTAGAGGAGAGAACTCTGACAAATCTTTCAAGTGATCAAGCTTAACATCAACAACGATACAAACTGACACTACGAACTTCCTGATATGTTCTGAGACACCTCACCGCAAATGTAGCATTCTTGCTCAAAATATTTAACCCGAATCTAATCGTGAAAAAGCAATCAGATAAATTTAAGTTGTAGAGTGATCTACAAAAGACTTATTTAGACAATTCAAAAATGTCAATGTCATGAAAGTATTCTCTCCCCCAAAAAGGCAGATTCAAGGAGATTAAAGGGACATGCCAACTACACAGCAGGTTTGCTCTTTATTGAATCTAGGGTAAAAAAAAAAAAAAGCTAAACAAAATGGAAGATTAAAGGTACAACGGACAGTTTTGGGGCAACTGGGAAAATTAGAATAGATTGTGTATTAAATAATACTATTGTCAGTGTTAAATTGCTTTAGTATGGAAAATGGTATGATAGTTACACAGGAGAAGTATTTACAGCTAAAGTGTCATGATGTCTTCAACTATCCTTCAAATGGGCTGGCAAAAAAAATTAGGCCACAACAGTGAGAGGCCCGCGTACCACACAAAAAAATAAATAAAATAAAAATTAAATAAAATATACACACACACACACAAATATATGACATTTTGTGTTTTTTTGTTTTCTTTTTGCAGTATGCGGGCCTCTCACTGTTGTGGCCTCTCCCGTTGCGGAGCATAGGCGCCAGACGCGCAGGCTCAGCGGCATGTGGGATCCTCCCGGACTGGGTCACAAACCCGTGTCCCCTGCATCGGCAGGCGGACTCTCAACCACTGCGCCACCAGGGAAGCCCTGACGTTTTTATATACAGAGTGAAAGTAAATATGGTAAAATGTTAACAAGTGGTAAATTCAGCTAAAGGACAGATATTTATTGTATTATTTTTTCAACTTTTCCATAGGCTTGAAAATTTTCAAAATATGGCTATCTAGGAAAGCCCTTTAAGAACTTTGTTGATGATGGAATAGTGATCAATGGACAAAGGATTTTATCTAGCAGGGATGATGGGCTCTACTGTGTCTACGTCTCTACCATTAAGTTTGGCACTTAATCAAAAAAAGGCTTGATAAAGGATACAGGCCTTATTTCTCTTTCTGTACTGTAAGCATCCTGAAAGCAAGGACTTACAATTTTTTATATTCCTCATATTGCCTACCCCAGTGGTATATACATAAACTATATGCTCAATACATGTTTGCTGAATAAATACAAACAACTTAAATACTAAATAATATTATTTTGCTGTGGGTATAAACATGTTAGTAAAGAAACCTGAATGGTTGAGTAACTATTTAAAGATTATATATGTGAGAATGCAATGAGCATACCTATAGATGACACTGAATACAACAGCTTAAGAAGAAAATGTCAATGAATGAAAAGTTGAAGTCACATTAATCACTGGGAAGAAGGTAAGGATGACCTGTTCCTTTCGAATGCTTTCTCCTGTCCAAAGTGTCTTCTGATCACTTTTATGTCCTGCATTCATGAAGTCTCCTGTCCTTCACCTCTTCCCTTCTCCACTGTCCCCTTAACTATCCTTTCACTACATACCACTTTCTCTAAAAGCCACTGGCAATCGTGTACAGCAATTCAGTGTCTAACTTAAGCCGAAAAGTCATTGTAAATACGGTATTTCAGGGCTTCCCTGGTGGCACAGTGATTAAGAATCCGAGACGCCACCACGATTAGAAGCCCGCGCACCACAATGGAGAGTAGCCCCTGCTCACCGCAACTAGAAAAAGTCCGCGTGCAGCAACGAAGACCCAACTCAGCTAAAAAAAAAAAAAAAAAAAAAATACGGTACTTCAGCACATTACTAGATTTTCTTTACTCCATTGCCTGAACAGTGCCTCCCGAGATATTTTTGTTACTGAGATATTGGTGGATGTTTCTTTGCTCTATGGACATTCAACCCCAATTACTAGGAAAGGTTGGTCCTAGAGCAAACAGACAGCTTTCAACTCTCTGGCTACCATTTAATTATTTGTCAGGGAACCTGTGACCTTAGGCAGATTAGTGCAACAAGTTAAAATACTTGTTAAACTCAGATTTAGCCTGCATGTGGACCAGTGAGCACTATTCCATAGCTCTAGACACTCTCCCTAGGCTGATCGGCCACCTAAAAAACACAAGACACTGTTAATAAGACCAGATAAATGAGTATGGATACATAAGTCCAATATCACTATTGAAAAAAGCAGCCTGAAACAACTGCCGTATTAATGCGTAAATTGTTTTCTTAAGCATTAATTTAATGTGGGCTTTTTCCTTTCCAAATCAATTTCACTGACACATAAAGAGAGAGAGAAAGAAAAGGCTACATCATATTTCTCAACCCTCATTTTCAAAGCATTCAGTTCAGATGATGTAGTGGCATATAAACTTCATTCTCTAAGAGTATACCTTTCCCTGGATGCTTCATCTGGGATACCTAGGCATATCTCTCGGTCGAACCTTCCTGCACGTCTCAAAGCAGGGTCTAAGGAGTCTGGTCGGTTAGTAGCTCCGATGACTAGGACCCGAGCTGTAGCGGCCATGTCATTCAGATCTAGTAAGAACCAGACACAGGATGAGTGGTGAACAAGACACTTGACATTAAGGATAATAATGCTTACACAAGTCATTTACGTGGTTAGAGAGAGAGTATTACACACTGGTAGCAATATATATATATGTATATAAAACTAACATTCACTAAATGTCTAGTATGGGAAAGATGTAAGGAAAATACAAACTTTGTCCTCAAGCAGCTCAATCTATTTGAAGCACAGTAAGCATAAACAAAGCACCACAGTGATACGATGGAAGATATGAATTCAGACTGAGGAATCAGGGAGAACTTAGGGAGGAGGTAACATTCTAGAAAAGGCTTGAAGGGTAAATAGGATATTGATAAGTTGAAACATAGGTTAATGAAATTTTACATGGAAGAAATGGAATGAGCGAAAAGCACAGAGGTACAAACAGGTGTGGCATGTTAAGACAAGGTGAGTGGTCCACCAATAGGGAGTCTTGGCAAGACAGAGTAGTATGTATCTCAAAACAGACTCATGGCACTGAGATCGGGGAATACAATATAGTCTCCAGTTGCTCTGGCCTAATCCAGATACAGATTTTTATTAATGGACAGAATGCAGGGCCTAAAGTGTATTTTCCACAAGTATTATTTCTCTCAACTGAACCAGGGGTGACTAGCAGAGAGTCTGAGGTTACATCCCCTCACAGGTAACTAAGTCCTCTATCAGCCAAGTCGTGAGGAATTTAGAGTATATTCTTTTGCCAACAGGAAGCCATGAAAGGTTCCTCTGGTAAGATTTGTATTTTAGAAAGATAACTCTAATAATAATTTTGAATCGAGTAAAGAGGAATAAATGCAAAAGTTTGTTGTGATTTGAATGCAATAATCAGGTGAGAAATGAGCGAAGGGAGGAACATAGGAGATGAAAACGAAAAGCCCAGTTTAAGGTCCAAGTTGTAGATAGAATCAAAAGCACTAAGCAAATGATTGAATGTGAAGGCGGAAGAGAAGGAAGAGACAAAGACAACTCAGTTTGGATGCTGTTAACTTAAATATGAAATACAGGAGGGAGGTCAGACATGCAGAAAGGGCCACAGGGGAAGCCAGTGGAACTCCGGACACACCGAGTGTGAGGGGACGTGGGACAGTCACCTGCAAGTATCTGACAGGCAGCTGCGAAGATGGGTTGCAAGCCTACCAGAAATTAAGATTAGAGATGTAATTTGACAGTTTTTCAATGCACTGAACAGGAGATAGTTGGGAAGTGGGGAGGGCAAGAAGAAAAGAAGATCAAGTGTAAATCCTTATGGGATATCTTTCTTTAAGGGATGGAGAAAAGGAGGCAAGTAAGTAAAGGAAAGCAGTAGGGAGTTGTCAGAGAACAGAAGGACAGAGAGTGTTACTCAAGCCAAGTGTGATAACAACAACAAGGACAAGGCGATCACAGTATCAAATGCTCTCAACCACCACCAGTAACACTCACTGGGTGCTCACCCTGTGCCAGGAACTACTCTAGGTACAATCGCTACCCCCAGATAACAACTGTAAGAAGTGGGTTCAGAGGGGTGAGGGCTAAGAGCAAACCAAAAGATGTGGCCAACGGTGATCATCAACGGGTTTTCTATGCCTGTTTCAGTGGAATGGTAGAGGCAGAGAGACAACTAGGGGTGGGGTTACAGAATAGAACTGAAATAGAAACATATTTAATTGGCAGTGACTACTCTTTGGATAAATTTGAATTGAAAAGAAAAGAGGCATAAGGTATACGTTTGAGCGACACAAAAAGCTCTTTAATACTTTTTGAAAACTGAATAAAAGGAATCAGCTAAAAAAGAGACTCACACTACAAGAGGAGATCCCTGAACAAGCAGAACTACTTTACAGAAAACGAGGTGACACCTTAGAATTGACATAGCACCACGGGCTACAAACTTGCAGTCACAGGAAGATGTTCCTATGCTGAACCCTCCCTGCACTAATGCTGGTATAGAGCCAAAGCCGTTCCACTGCTGATTCAGGGATGCTTTCCGTCTCACAGCTAAAACAATGACCAAGGGTAGGAGTCTGCTTCCTTTTTCTAGTTCCCATTGCTCAGACACTACAGTCTTGGTGATATGCTCTGAACATAGCAAGGGTTAATAACAGAATTCAACAAGAACAATCACGGAAATCTGTTATATCTTCAGTAATGAAAATATCCTTCCACAGGAAGTCAATACTTAGTAACACAAGTGCTGTTTCAAAAGCTAGAAAGATAAAAATCAGACCCTAGCTACGATTGGCCACTTACTACAAGATAAATCCCATTCTTTTTCTCACTTTTAGAGGATCTGATCATTTTAAATTGAAGTTACATTAGTCAAAAGTATGAATTTCTGATTATTAAAAAAGTGAAGTTTTACTCGTTTTTACACAGAGTAAAAAAAACAAAACCAAAAACTAGTTAATGTGTTTCTGGGATAATAGCTCTCATAAACAAAGCATTTGTGGTAGCTCATTAATTGCATATGTATAAATAAACATCTGGATTCTGGCCTGTGCTTTGCTAATGACTCACTGTGTGTATCTGGCCCTTGGCTCTCTGTGCATCAGTTTCCTCATAAACAAATGATGATGTTTTAAGATCCTGCGCAGCTCTTAATAATTAGAATTATGTCTGAGTTTACGTTTTTAAAATTAGGTGAAATTAGTTTTTTTTAAGTGGTCTCCTTAATTATCTTGTTCATATTAATTTACCTAAAAGTGTTAACTTCTTACAATTTCAGATTTATAAACTCTGATTTAATAATAAGGTTTTACAAAATTCTCAAACTGTAGGGAAAAAAATGACCACATGGTTACAGGCTATTTGGGGAGAGAGAAAGAAACAAGTCCCCGTAAAACCGAGTTCCTCCACTGAGTTTATGATTAACATCTCTATGCAAAACTTTATTCCCTTTCTTGTCCCACCCCTGTTCCCCTCAGGATTAAGGAGTATCAAAGAAAAGGGAGAACTGAGACCGAGCAGGACTCTGCAGAGCCCTCCTGCGTACAAGCCCCTCTGTGTCCTCTGCTTCTTGTTTGGCCTTTGCAGAGTTCTAAAAAGTGAACCCAAGCAGCTAACAATTACAACAGAGTCACAGGACTTGTAGTTCCTCCAGAAGGGATATATAGATAACAATCTGACGCATACCTTTCAGTGGTTCTACAGAAACTAAGACCCTCTACCCAGTGGAGGATGGTAACTACATGCTGACCACAAGCACAGAGCCCCCAGACTGGCTGGCGATTAAAATTCCCGAAACATCACCCTGTTACCTTTCCACCAACCAATCAGAAAAATGCTCAGGAGCTGATCAGGTACCCTGAGACCCTCCCCTAATATCACCTTTAAAAAACCTTGCCTGAAAGCATCAGGACTTCGGGTCTTTTAAGCATTAGCTGCCTACTCTCCTTGCTTGCTGCCCTGCAATAAACACTGTACTTTCCTTCACCACAACCCAGTGCCAGTAAATTGGCTTTGCTGGGCATTGGGCAACTGGATCCAAGTTCAGTTCAGTAAAAGGATGACTATGTAAGTTGAATTATTTACTGTTTTTCTTACTTTGGTTTATAAAGGGAAAACTTAAAACACATACAAAGACACACCAAAAATCCCAACTAACAGGGCTTTCAGTAATGTTCTAGTAATAAGTAGTCTGCTTAATTCCTGTACTTGTTCATTTTTCCACATTTTAATATCTCTGAAATCAGAATGCTTATACTATCAATGTGATAAGTGTTATGTCATACTTTGATTGGTGTTTTGCCATTTTCCTTCTCAGAGGTACATAAAATAATGGTGTATCTTATAACTGATAACAAATTAGCTTCAATAAAATAATGATAATTCAGAACACAGTCCTGGGCCTTCCCTGGGGGTGCAGTGGTTAAGAACCCGCCTGCCAGTGCAGGGGACAAGGGTTCGAGTCCTGGTCCAGGAAGATCCCACATGCCGCGGAGCAAGTAAGCCCGTGCGCCACAACGACTGAGCCTGCGCTCTAGAGCCTGCAAGCCACAACTACTGAGCCCACGTGCCACAACTACCAAAGCCCACTTGCCTAGAACCCGTGCTCCACAACAAGAGAAGCCACCGCAATGAGAAGCCCGCGCCCCACAACGAAGAGTAGCCCCCACTCGCCGCAACTAGAGAAAGCCCGCATGCAGCAATGAAGATCCAATGCAGCCAAAAATAAATAAATGATTAAATTAATTTAAAAAAAAAGAATTGATGCAGATATTTTAAAAAAAGAACACAGTCCTTAAAACATGGCAAGAAAATTTTACATAAAAATAAAACAGCAGAATAAGCAACCTACAACCTAGCATCCCAAGGAATGAAAAATACGTATTACTTCAAATTTTCTTATGTACATAAAACATGCTATTTCACAGTAGGTAAGATTTAGTTCCAAAAGTTCTATTCGTGCTGAGTCCTTTCCTCCAAATTTGTATCCGAAAACCATTAAACAAAATTGAAAAACAAATTACAGGTAGGAAGTAATTGCAGTATATTTAACAAAAGATTTGTTTCCATAATATACTAAAATATAATATTCACTCAAATTTTTTAAAAAATTCAATAGAACAATGGGGAAAGGATGAGAAAAGGGACTTTGGAAATAACATGAATAGCCAAAAAAGTATGGAAAGATGATCTACATCAATGGTAATCAGGGAAATGCAAATTACAACAAAGATACCAATTTTCATCCCTCAGACTGGCAAAAATTAAAACAATTCAATGTTGTGAAGGATCTGGAGAAAGAGTGATTCTCGTATGGCGCCAGTAAAGATGTAAATGGCAAAGTCTTTTTGGAAGGCAATTTGCCATTTCCTATAAAAATTTTAAATGTACACTCTTTAACCATTGCTTCGTCTTAGAAAAATACATGTGTATCAAAAAGGACCATTTAAGGATATTCCCTACAACTTGTAAAGCAAAAACCAAAACAACTTGAATATCCATCAAAATGGAAATATTTAACTACAATGTGATAAATTTATCCTAAAGGATACCAAGCAGCAATTAAAAAGAGGTAGATACAAATGCATTAAAGTGGCAACATTTCCAAGAAATATTAAGATACAAAGAGCAGGTTATAGAATAGTGTGTATGGTGCAATCAGAGTACTGTAAAAAGCAAAACAATGTTACTGTATTTATACATGTGTGTAAATGCATTAAAAATAACTGTAAGATATACTCCAAAAATTAACGATGCAATCTTTTATGAAAAGAAAAAGATTTCTGTTTTTACTCTTTTATGCTACTTGAATGTTTCATATCTTCACATCTTACACTAAAAAAGAAAATTCATTTTCTTAAAATGAATTCATTATTTCAAACTGACCGTCCATGCAGGTTAGGAGCTGGGCTACAATTCTTCGTTCCATATCTTTTGAAGCAACTTCTCTTTTGGGGGTAATAGCATCAATTTCATCAATAAAAAGGATACATGGTGCATTTGACTAGAAATAAGAATATCACAAAAAGACAATCATAAATGTATTCCCTGTACTGCAGCATGGTTAAGTATATACATTTTTTTCAATCTTAAAGTTCAAGGATCATTCACCAAAAGAATAACCCTAAAGAAGGCAGTTCACAGTGATTTACTTCTGATTTTTATCTGACTTAGGAGAACTGAAAGGATTAAAAGAGAACAGTAAGAGACTACATATAGGATAACACATTTATAGTCTTCTTATCAATCCATGTTATAGTCTTCTCATCAATCCATGTTCTGTGATGATAAAACTACTGAAATTCTTTTGTAAATTAGGCACATTTGCTATGTTCTGAAATTTAAAAATAATGAGTTTATAAATTTTAAACTAGAAAAACTAAGTTCACTACAAACGTTTCATGAATGTTCCTACCAACATAAAAACATCCAAGCTTTTCTCTAGAATCTGCTATAAGAGGAATTTAAGAAGCACCAGAGGCTTTGCTTTTATTTTTTTTATTGTGGTACCATCTTAACCATTTTAAGTGTATGGTTTAGTGGCATTAAATACGTTTACGTTGTTTTCATCATCCCCAACTGAAACTACCAGAGGCTTAGTTTGAAGACTACATTGAGTAAGAAAGGAGGATAAAGTTCCAATACATTCAGTGTGGACAACAATCACCTTCAGTCTTTTTTTAAACATAAACTAGATAGAGTTCAGAGAGAGTTAAGATACAATATAAGCAACAACTACCTGGAATAGTCAAATCACAGAGGTGGAAAGTAGCACAGCAGTTGCCAGGGGCTAGGGGCAGGGGAAAATGAAAAGTTAGTGATTACTGGGTACAGAGTTTCAGCTTGGGAAGATGGAAAGTTCTGGAGATGGACGGGGGTGATGGTCACATAACAATATGAGTGTGCTTAATGCCACCAAACTGTAAAAATGTTTAAAATGGCACGTTTTATGTTAAATATATTTTAACACAATAAAAAACAAACAGATTAAGAATCAGTTAAAATGAGAAATTTAAATAAAAAGATGTAGATTTACAATCTAAAGCACAGCTCATCCTTAGTTATTTAGTTAGGAGCGACACTGATTATGCTAAGAGTCAGACTGTCAGCCTGGCTAAGATATCTAAAAAGTGTGTGAACCACTGCATTTTAAAGGGAAACAAATTTGGCCTGCCACTAGTTGCCTCTCTTTCCAATCCTCTTCATGATAATGTTTGCAAAGGAGAACCTCTGACTGCTCGACACATTACCCAGTTACAAAAGAGTAAAGTTACAGACAGCAAAGGTCTCAGAAAGCAAGGGCAATAGTATTTGTCAATGTTCTGGAAAACTGAATGAGAAAAAAAGGAAAAAAGAATAAATGATGGTCATCAGAATTTAGCCTAAAGCAAGCATGTAGTTTTCAACAAAGAACGATTTGATCTGATTTTACCTTTTTGTTCTCTGATTCACACATACCTTATTGTACTGACTTTCATTAGGAAACAGGGGGTCCAGGAAAGAGGGGAGCTAGACCATACATTTACTGAGCATCTGCTGTTAGGCATAGTACCAGCTCAGTACTGGTTCGAGAGAGACACAAACACACAACTAACAACCTAATTTTGCCCTTTTGTCTCTTTTATCCTCATTCATCATTGTGTTTACCATAAACACGAAAGTTATTACTTGTCTTCCAGCTGTATGCCAATTAATCAAATCAAGCTCATTTTGGAAAACAGGTAACACCTGAAAGAATTTAGCTTTGCTCTGCACAGTACCCTTCCCACCCTTCCTCTGCACCTTCCTTGTGCATCCACAGCTTTTCCAATGACAGTCTATGTTTAAGTCACAGGAAACATCCTGACCAGGCTCACCTGTGTGAATAACTGCAGGAAGGAAAACAACACATCCCTTCTGGGGTCTGACCAGAACCAGGACTTTACCTCTTCCCCATTTTAGAATAAAAGAAGCCTTCTTCTTCGTTGGCTGGCTTTCCAAATAAAGTCTCTATTCCTTGCTTCAACAACTTGTCTCCCCATTTACTGGCCTACGGCAGCAAACAATACTAGCTTGGACTAGGTAACGAATTTTGCTACATTCTTGCCATTTAAAAAAACATTTTCAAGTACTGATAAAATACACTTTCTCTTCTAATTTCCCACCAGCTTTGCATTTCAGATGCATTGGCCATGTTCACCAGGCCCTATATAATTAGGGTGCAAATGATGACAACATAAATTTAAACTTTTTGCTATTTTTTAGTTTTCAACCAGTGATGACTAGTGACTGCTCAAGTGAGCATGTCATAGCTAACATTTTTGGCTTTTGCTGTGTGCTAAACACTACATTAAAGATTTTATATGAACCCTCTCATTTAATACAATCAACAACCTCATGAGATTTAAGTAGTATTATTAACAGTTTATTAGTAAGGAAACTAAGGGTTAGAGTGGTTAAATCTCTTGCCCAAGATTACACAATTAGTATGTGGTGGCATAAGGAACTGAACCCATGTTTCTGACTTGAAAGTACATTTAACCATAACACTACACTGAAGATAAAACTTTCATGAGATACAAATGTCATCTTCCTCATAAGTTCTTAAGCATCCAAATTTTGATAACATGAATTATAATCAGAATAAAATCCAATCTGTAATTTCTCTGGTAACAGAATTTTCTTTTCACAGCTTCAATTATACAAATAGAGAAGAGTTTATCCTGGCATGTCCATGGGTGCTTTTATAATGTGATAATCCTTAAATGTTAAAAATGTTCACACTGCTTACAGGTTGTTCGGTCAAACCTATGTTAAGGAAAGTAAAAGTGAAAAAAGTATCACAAAGATAATCTCCTTTCAGCATATCGCTATTGGGTATGACAGCCCAGAACTTCTCACCAATTACGTTATTTTCAGATTAAACAGATTATTTTTATCCAACAGTCTATGTCAGTTAATCTACTTTAAACATTTAGCCACCATGAGTAACAAACTACCATGTTTAGAAAAGAATGGCCAGTGGGCTTCCCTGGTGGTGCAGTGGTTGAGAGTCCGCCTGCCGATGCAGGGGACACGGGTTCGTGCCCCGGTCCGGGAAGGTCCCACGTGCCGTGGAGTGGCTGGGCCCGTGAGCCATGGCCGCTGAGCCTGCACGTCCGGAGCCTGTGCTCCGCAACGGGAGAGGCCACAACAGTGAGAGGCCCGCGTACCGCAAAAGAAAAAAAAAAAAAAGAAAAGAATGGCCAGTGAACAGGTTAACAAATACCAGCGTTAGAGAAAACAGGACCTTCCACGTAGCCTTATATTTGAACACCTAAAATTAGAGCCATTAGCTGACTCACCACAGCTTGTTCAAATAGCTCTCTCAGCTTCTGTTCCGATTCTCCAGATACTCCAGATACAATCTCTGTAGCAGCTACTTTCAATATTGGAAGGTCAAGTTCCTATGCACAAATATATAAAAGAATGACCAAATTGTCAAATTTTCACTTCCCTACTTTTTCCTCACTCAGTCCCTCTCTCAAAATTACATTTTTTAAATGACCAATTTTCTGAGGAACCTCATCTTGTGTTGGTCCAATGAAAAACATTACCTAAAAATCTAAAATTTAATCCAAACACTTTGACTGGATACCTTTTTTTTTTTGATGATAGAGAAATGGTTTATTCTTTTTTTTTTTTACAATGGTGCATTAGTTTCTGCTTTATAACAAAGTGAATCAGTTATACATATACATATGTTCCCATATCTCTTCCCTCTTGCGTCTCCCTCCCTCCCACCCTTCCTATCCCACCCCTCCAGGCGGTCACAAAGCACCGAGATGATCTCCCTGTGCTATGAGGCTGCTTCCCACTGGCTATCTACCTTATGTTTGGTAGTGTATATATGTCCATGCCTCTCTCTCGCTTTGTCACAGCTTACCCTTCCTCCTCCCCATATCCTCAAGTCCATTCTCTAGTAGGTCTGTGTCTTTATTCCTGTCTTACCCCTAGGTTCTTCATGACATTTTTTTTTCTTAAATTCCATATATATGTGTTAGCATACGGTATTTGTCTTTCTCTTTCTGACTTACTTCACTCTGTATGACAGACTCTAGGTCTATCCACCTCATTACAAATAGCTCAATTTCGTTTCTTTTTATGGCTGAGTAATATTCCATTGTATATATGTGCCACATCTTCTTTATGACTGGATACCTTCTACTTGTTTTTACTCTGTAGATACCACTATAAAACTGTTATTATCTCTTCTGAATAAAGGGTCTTGAATCTTAAGAAATATGTTTGCCCCCACGTAGAGCTGAGCCAAAACAACTTCATCTGTTATTTATCTGCTGGAAAGGAAATAGCAGGGGGGTGTGACACAGTGGTCTCCCACACACCCCACCGGCGTTTCTCCCTCCCTGAACCCACAGAAATAGCCAGTTACTAGTCAGAGGAGGCAGGTTCTTAAAGGAAGAGAAACTACCACTGTCCCACCAATACAAATGGCAGCAACCCTGCCTAAACCCTACTATTCTTCTGGCTATCTTGAAATTTCACTTCCTCAATGATATTCTCTTTGATCCTAACTCTTAACTTGGCTTAAGACAACATACCAACAACATACCACATAGCATTCTGCACTTCTGTCTCCCACTCACTCACTGTAATTGTAATCATGAGCAACATTTATTTGTGTGAAAGACTGTTTAATGTCTGTCTCTCATATTTGATCGAAAAACTCCTTAAAGATAACAACCGAGTTTGTTTTACTTATCACTATATTTCAATGTCCGGCATGCAGCAGTCACACAAAAGATTTATTCAATAAATGAATAAATGAGGCAAATCAATCAAGTTCTCCTATAAAAATAATTTGCTTTCATAGAGCACTATCTGTTAATGATTGGCATAGTATACTATTCTTCAAACTGAAGTTACTTGGACATTTTGCATTTTACCATCCAACACAGTTTCCAAGAAATCTGATGGGACTAAAATTAAGACTTTTTTATTTTGCCAAGTGAGTACCTATTATCACCATTTTAGAAAAGATATTTTAACACTAAAAAGGATAAAAACATGACTCTGAATGGAAATTCTGAATATTTAGTTCTATGGACAATTCAATCTTCAGTTTTCTTATTTTACTGCTCTTGAGAACCACTGGCTTAAAGAGAAAGAGAAGTGACTAAAATGTAAACTATGTGATTAAAAAAAGAGTTGTTTACAGCTGTATTATTTTGCTTCCCACCCTACCCCTGCCATATAAATAATTGGATACGTCAAAACAGCATCTCACACATAGCTGCATGAAAAGAGGTAAAAAAATGAAGAAAGGATCAGTCCTCCTGAGAATATGCCAAGTGTGGTTCAAGGTGACCAAAGAGAAAAAATAAAAACGAGTAACAACAAAAATTACAAAAGCAAACAAGTGTCAGCAAACCTCACCCCAGCAATTGCATGGGCAAGCAACGTCTTCCCACAGCCAGGTGGTCCATGAAGAAGAACTCCGCGTGGGGGTATGACGCCCAGGTGGTGGTACACCTCTGGGTGACGCATGTGTATGAGCATCTTGCAGACCTCCTGTTAGGGAATAAATAGGAACGATGATCTTCACAGCCCCAAAGAGAAAGGATCAATGTGGAATGAAAGGACCTATTCTTTGGAGCAGAAAAGTACAGTAGACAGAGAACAGACGTTAGGCTTACACCTGAGACTGAATCCCAGCTCTAGTACCTGTCCTGTGACTTTAGCAATACCCTCTCTGAGCTTCCATTTCCTAAGCTGTAATAATATCTACCTTGCAAATACAATGAATAGTAACTAGATTGTAACTGAAACAAACACCAAAAAATAGTAACTTTTACAACTGTTAAAGTAATACTCCTTATAAAGCATGTATCTTATGTACACTATAATTAAAATGGTGAAAAAAGCTGAAGACATGTTTCTTTTATCCCTCACTACCCTGCAGAGTACAGCCAGGCTTGCCCTTCTCACCTTCCTGGCTCCCTTTTCTATACTCAGTTCCTATTAGATAAAAAGAGAAAGGCTTTGTTTGAATAACTGATTGGCCATATTCATCTAAGGTAGAAATTCTGAATTTGAACTAACTTTTAATGTCGTATCATTGCCTCCAACATCTTCAAACTTCACCTTGGAGATCTGCAATTCTAGCCCTCTGGCTTTAGCTGGTAAACAAAAAAGGAGGTGAAAAGATTAGTGATTCAGTAGCAAATCAGAACTATACTGAATAATCTTTAAGTAAACAATTCTAGTAGATGTCTCTGCACACAGAAGGTCCCCCATGCAAAATAGCTTGGAATCATGATGCCTCTCTCAGAGCAAACACAGCTGCCGCCACCCACAAGACTGGCGTCTCACCTTTCTTTTGCAGGACAGCCTCTATTTCTCCATCTACTTCCTGAAGATCTTCTTTCTTCCTTTTGCCTCTTTTGCTGTTTAGCCTGCCTTTTCTTTTTTTATTACTCTCCAGAAGAGAAGAATCTTTTGAATTCTGGGGGTGGGGTGGGGGGGAGAAGGAAATTTAAATGTGCCATGCTTGGAATTATAATGCCAATATATTTTTTTAAAAGATGGGCATTATTAAAAAAATCATTCCTGCCCTAGCACTTTCACCTGTTAGCTATTCCCAACCTATTTGCTTAAGGCTGATCTTTGCTGGGGACGTCCTTTTCCATAGCCTTAATTCTCATTTTATATCCTAACATTTGAAAACCTCCTTTCCTGATTCTTCTAATTAGAATTGATCTCTTCTTCACACTCAGAACACTAAATTTGCAACTGTAGTACAGCCTACCACAGTCGGCCTTGTATTTGAGTAACTCACCTGTCTATGTCTCCGTCACTGAATTGTGTGCTTCTGGAGTTGGAGTTAAGACACTAACGTTCATCTTTTATTTCTCACTGAGCCTTTTATACAGTTGGTGTTCATTTGATGTCTCATCAATCACTAAATTAAATATGATGACAGAGCTGCTCTGACAGCCATAAAACAGTATAATTCAATCTAAGGGTCAAGTTTTTCCCTTGACCTTGCCAACGATAATAATGTTCTTTAGGGACAAATGACTAAAGTAAATGGATTTGGAAAAGGCCCACTAATAATTCAAAAGGGGAGGGGAGAGGTTTTGCCAAATCAAAGGGCTTGGTGCTTGAAAACCACTTAGAGCAGCATCATCCAACAGAAATATAATACCATCCACATATGTAATTTTAAATATTCTAGTAGCTACATTTAAAAAAGGAAAAGAGAAACAAGGGAAAATAATTTTGGGGGGAAATTAATAATCTATTTTATTTAACCAAATATATTCAAAACATTATTATTTCAACATATAGTCAGTATAAAAATTGAGATGTTTTACATTGTTTTTGTAAAACATTGTAGTAAGTCGTCAAAGTCCAATGGATACTTCATGCTTACTGCACATCTCAAGTCATACACTAAATTTTCATGGGAAATACTTTGTATTTAGATTTTATATAATTTACAGCTGAAAAAGTAGAAGTTATTCTAAGTATACTTAGAAGTTTTCTAATAACTGAACTATTAGTTTTTAAATTTAAATTAAAAACTCAGTTCCTCATTTGCACTAACCGCATTTCAAAGGCTCAACAGCCACATGTAGCTAATATCTCCCACACTGGACAGCAAGCCCCAGAGCACAGACAGCCACTCTACCGGGGGACAGATTACCTTAAACCCCCTCTTTGCCATGCATTAAAAGAATCAGGTAGGAATGATGTCCAGGGGACTTCCCTGGTGGTCCAGTGGGTAAGACTCCACGCTCCCAGTGCAGGGAGCCCGGGTTCAATACCTGGTCGGGGAACTAGATCCCGCACACATGCCACAACTAAGAGTCTGCATGCCGCAACTAAGAAGTCCACATGCCACAACTAAAGATCCCACATACTGTAACTAAGACCTGGTGCAGCCAAAATAAATAAATTAATTTAAAAAAAAAGAATTATGTCCAATTATGCTAGCTTTGTGATAATCCATCAAGCTTTACTTTTCTTTATATATGGTATATTTCAATTTAAAAAGATTTAAAAAAAGTGTCTACTTATTTTGTCCATTTTCATAGTGTATCCATTTATGTCATTAATCCCTCAAGGGACTAATAAGTAATTTTTAAAGTACTTTAAAAAAAAGAAATAAAGCAGGGTTAGGAAACAGAGTATCCAATGATGTGCTAGTTTACATGTCAGGGAAGGCCTTTCTGCAAAGATTACATGTGAAAAGAGATGTGAAGAAATGATGGAGTGAGCCACAGGAATCTCAGGAAAGATGTTCTAAACAGAAGTACAAGTATGAATGCCCCAAGTGAGAGAAGGTTTGGTATATTCTTTCTTTTTTTAAAAATAAATAAATAAATTTATCTATTTATTTATGGCGGCGTTGGGTCTCTGTCGCCGTGCGCGGGCTTTCTCTAGCTGTGGCAAGCGGGGGCTACTCTTTGTTGTGGGCTTCTCTTGCTGCAGAGCACAGGCTCTAGGCACACGGGCTTCAGTAGTTGTGGCTTGTGGGCTCTAGAGCACAAGCTCAATAGGTGTGGGACACGGGCTTAGCTGCTCCGTGGCATGTGGGATCTTCCCGGAGCAGGGCTCGAACCTGTGTCCCCTGCACTGGCAGGCGGATTCTTAACCACTGCGCCACCAGGGAAGTCCCCTGGTTGGTATATTCTACAAACAGCCCAGTTGTGGCTGAAGCAACGCTGGGAGGTGGGGGAGGAGGGCAGCAGGGCAGCCAAATCATACAGGGCTTTCCTGGCAACTGCAAGATCTCTGACCGTAGAATGAATGAAGCCACTGGAGAGTTTTTAATAAAAGAATGACAATGATCGGACTTAACTTGTAAAAAAGTTATCTCTGTGTGAAGAATAAACTAGGGGAACAAGAATGGAAGCAGACTCCAGTTGGAAGGTTATTTCAGTAGTTAAGGAAAGAAAGAGTAGAGGCTTGGACTAGGATGAAAATGATGATGGTAGTGGGAAGTGATCAAATTCTACATGTATCTCAAAGTTCCTAAGTCTTTTACAAAACACAAGAATCTGTCTGATATTACGTTCAATGAAAAGGATGTAATGTGCTCCAACTACGTGGGGCTAAAATTCCACTAGAAAAATACCTCTATCTCAGAGATCGGCTTCTTATCATTACTTTTCTCATCTGATAGGTCTGAGAAAAAACTGTCTTTCTTCCCACCCGGGATTTTGTCAATAAACCATCCTCCTTCAGAACCTCTGGCAGGGGACTTCAAAGGAATGGAGCCTGTTTTGGAAGTTATCCGTGGTGTTGAAATCGTGGTTTCTCTTCGCTCCATGTCAGGAGTACTTGAAACAGAATCAGGATTTCCTTTCCGATATAAGGAGAGCAGGGAACTGTTCATCTGATTTGCTGACTGTAGAAACATGATTTTAGCATAAATTACTCAGTAGGTACTCATGAAAGTTTGATTACCTATATTAAGAAGCTTTCTACTTTTTCCTCTCAACACCTCTTCTCAAAACAACTAGTCAGAAAATACAGGTGTTTACAATAGGATAATTCACAAACATTTACTATTCAAAAAGATGTACCCCCTCCACTCCAAGTTAATGTACAAATTCATAATTAGCAGTTAAATAAAACCAAATAAGAATGGTTGTTTTTAAAAAATATAATAGAATGAAATATAATGAAAATGAGTTGGATCAAATATCAATTCAAAACTGGATCAAATATAACAGTATCATCATGACTTAGTTAATAAATTCAAAAGCTTAATTATCAATGGAAAACAAGAAAATTATAAATAATTTCACATATTATTCCCATACTTCCCTTTAATCCAAGCCTATTTATTGGCAATGCCAGCTCTTTGGCAGAAAAGGTATTCTTTCCTCCATTTTTACTATTAATTGTCCGTCCTTTTCTTGTCTGCCCATATTTCTGGCCATTCTCTTCCCTTCTGTCCACTATATAATAGGCTATACACACAAATACTGGAAGGATGGCCAATCCAAGGGTTCATCAAGGCTGTACACAGAAATATTCAATTATTTACTGATGAAGATGTTCAAAGTCTCTTATTCTATTCCTTATTGATCTTTTCTAAGAAGGATTCATAATGATTTTTTAAAAATCAAAGTTGGTCCATTAAATATCTGACTTACCTGTGGATCTGGGTAATCTTCCATATTTGAATCATCATCAGAATAGCTTTCATTATACCTCAGTAAAAAGAAGAAAAGAAACATTGTAAAGGCTTTTCTCCCACATCCCAAAAAAATTACTTCCCAAAACAAGAAAATATACTGAGGCAAAATACTATGGTAGTGAGAGTCCAGGCTTTGGAATTAGAGAAATCTGGATTCAAAATCCAGCTTTACTAGCTTCCAGCTTCTAGAAGTTACTAGCTTCTACTTAACCTCTCTGAGCCTCAGCTTCCTTATCTATAAAATGGAGATAATAAATAATGTCTATCTCACTGGCTTAACAGAGGATCAAATGAAAGCTTGCAAAGTCCTTAGCACATAGTAAACGCTTAATAAATTGTGGTTATCTTTATTCTAGCAAAGTGACATACAAATTCCCATCAGATCCAAGGGTCTCGTTTAGGAACATGAGATGCCAGTAGAAGAAATATTCCAGCAAGCCATGATAAAGCAGTTTGAGTAACAAATTCAACAGGACCAAGCCATGTAACCAAATGCAACTTCTCCAAGTCCATTCATGAGAAATGAAGGTACAAAGTTTTTTTCATATAATACGGCCAAAAACAACTATAAATCCTAGTAACTACAAACTGAAGTTGCAATCTCAGTTCATTATAACTGACAGCTGATATCTAATAGCTTCAAGTAACTACAGGACTCTGTTACCATTTAATATAGTTTCTTTAGAAAATAAACAAGAAATGGACCTTTCCTAAGTAAAAAGATTTATGTAAATTCTATGCCCACCTTTATAATTAAGACATGAATTCTTCTGTTATTCATTAAATTCAATTAGTATAATCTGGGGCATTTCTAATCAAGTTAAAAAAGGTGGATTATTCAAATACTTGGAAAAAAATGTTTTGCTCTACAATTCATGCCCTACAAATAAAATTAATTATAAGTTAACAAAATTAATTATAAAGAGTTAAATGAAATACCATAAAGACACAAGAAAAATGAATAGATAATTATTCTATACACTCTTGTGACAGAGGTCTTTCTAAGTACATCAGCATAAACAAACCGTAAAGAAATAGGTAGAAAGACTTGACTGGGTAAAGATACAAAACTCCTCTAATTAAAAGATGCCATAAACAAAAATAAAAGGCAAATGGCAAACTGTGACAAGCATTTGTAATACATATAAAAAGAGGTGCTATTTTATACAAAGAGCTCTGACAACTAATAAGGAAAATTCAAATAGCTCTCAGATGAGAGATAAAACCCATAAACAAGAAATTCACAAAGGAAACATGAAAAAACTTAACCTCACTAGTTTTCAAAAAATTACAAATAAAAATAATACAATCAATTTTTTTGCCCATAAAACTGGCAAAAATCGGGACTTCCCTGGTGGCACAGTGGATAAGACTTCACGCTCCCAATGCAGGGGGCTCAGGTTTGATCCCTGGTCTGGGAAGATCCCACATGCCATGGAGCAACTAAGCCCCTGCGCCACAACTACTGAGCCCGCGTGCCACAACTACTGAAGCCCGTGCCTAGAGCCCATGCTCCGCAATAAGAGAAGCCACCGCAAAGAGAAGCACGCGCACCACGACGAAGAGTAGGCCCTGCCTGCCGCAACTAGAGAAAGCCCACGCACAGCAATGAAGACCCAATGCAGCCAAAAAATAATAAATTTTTAAAAAAAATTTAAATATATAAAAAGACTACTATATTAGAATCAAGTAGGGTTTATCCCAAGAAGGCAAGACTGGCTTAATACTCAAAAATCAATGTAATTCACCAAATTAATAAGGGGAGAAAGCCAATAATAAGATCTTTCAATACCTGCATAAAAAGCATGAGACAAATGTTATACCCATTCATGATAAAAACTCTGAGCAAATTAGGAATATTAGGAAATTTTCTCAATCTGATAAAGGGTACCTATTTAAAAAACCTACAGCTAACATTATACTTACAGACTATCTAAAGTTAAAAACTGACCATACCAAATGTTGGTAATATGTGGAACTAGTGGAACTCTCACATACTGCTGATATAAAGGTAAAATGGCACAAACACTTTGGAAACAGTCTGGTAGTTTCTTATAAAGTTAAATATGCAGTTACCAGGTGACTCAGCTATTCCACTCTCAGGTATTTACGAAGGGAAATGAAAACACTTTCCACACAAATTCCTGGACATAAGTTATCACAGTAGCTTTGTCTGTAATAACCAAAAAGTAGAAACAACCCAACTGTCCAACAGCAGGTAGATGGGTAAAAAAATAGTGGCATATACATACATACAGAGCAATAAAAATCAATGAAATATTGATACACACAACATTGATAAACCTCAAAATCATTATCCTGAAAGAATCCAAATTTTTAAAGTACATACTCTATGATTCCATTTATATAAAATTCTAGAAAATGTAAACATATAGTGGCAGAAAGCAAATCAACGGCTGTCTCGGAACAGGGATGCAAGGAGAAATAAATTGCAAGTGGGCAAAAAAAACCTGTGAGGTTGGATATGTTCAGTAACTTGCTTATGGTGATGGTTTAATGAGTATATACACATGTCAAAACCCAACAAATTGTACATTTTAAAAATGTACAGCTTAGGACCTCCCTGGTGGCCTAGTGGTTAAGAATCTGCCTGCCAATGCAGGGGACACAGGTTCGAGGCCTGGTCTGGGAAAAACCCACATGCCTTGGAGCAACTAAGCCCGTGTGCCACAACTACTGAGCCTGCGCTCTAGAGCCCACGAGCCACAACTACTGAAGACCACATGCCTACAGCCCGTGCTCCACAAGAGAAGCCACCACAATGAGAAGCCCGCGCACCACAACAAAGAGTAGCCCTGCTCGCCGCAACTAGAGAAAGCCCGCACACAGCAACCAAGACCCAGAGCAGCGAAAAATAAATAAATTAATTTTAAAAAAAAGAGTAAAGGAACTTAAAAAAAAAAGTACAGCTTACTGTATGTCAATTTTACTGCAACATAGTCATAAAAAACTCAACAATATCACTTATTTATTTATTTATTTATTTTTGCAGTACGCGGGCCTCTCACCATCATGGCCTCTCCCGTTGCGGAGCACAGGCTCCGGACGCACAGGCCCAGCGGCCATGGCTCACGGGCCCAGCCGCGCGGCGGCACGTGGGATCCTCCCGGACCGGGGCATGAACCCATGTCCTCTGCATCAGCAGGCGGACCCCCAACCACTGCACCACCAGGGAAGCCCCAACAATATTACTTCTTAAACACAAAATTAATTGGCACCTTTTAATGTACGTGGCATTGTATTAGGGCAGAGAAAAAGAGAGCTAATGAGACAGTTCTGTTAGTAACGCAAACACGTAAACAAATACTCTCAATATGATAGACATGCTACACTAAATATCTATAACTAGGAGTTAAGGAAATGCTGAGAAAGGAGTCCAAAAAGGCATGAAAAAGCAATAACATAGCTTTTTGAAAGCTGACTCCTGCAGAAACTAACACACCATTGTAAAGCAATTATACTCTGATAAAGATGTTATAACCCCCCCACCCCAAAAAAGAAAGCTAACTCTTGAAGGCTGAATGAAAGTTCAAAAAGGGGTAATGAACACTCCAGCTACAGAAAACCACCCACACAAAGGCACAAAGAAAGAAGCTGACCTCTCTGGGGAACAGTGAGCATTCAGTGGTCTGAGGTAAAAGTCTGGACAGGTAGGTATTATGCTGGGCCTCACTGGCAATGAAGAGCCACTGAAGTTTTACAAGTAGGAATGTAACGTGATCAGGTTCATGTTTTAGGAAAAATGTCTCCATTCTATAATCCTTACTCATTATCCTCTTCACCGTGTCTTGCTCTTTTAGCCAGATGTTCATCTTCTAATTCTGGTAGATCCTTGAGTTCCTTCTCACTACTAATTATGCTAAATACTGAAACAAAAAGAAAAATGTCATGAGCTAAAACAATTCTTTCTATGACTTTATTAATAATGCAGCTCTAACACTAAAAGACTCACCTTTTTCTACCTGAATCCTAAAAGCATTTCTTTTTCTTCGACCATAGTCTATACTGAAAAACATAACCAGAAGTTTAGTACAGTGGTCTCCACCAGTATTTTCCCATTAAGCTCAATCTAAATTGAGAACATAAATTTGCATGAATATATAATTATGTCACTGTATTCACACTGACCATAACCCTATTTTCAAACAACTTCTGAGTTTATATTTTTACAACTGTAATTTTTCTAGATTAGAAATAGGGTTATAGCAGCAGCAACATTGCCAGCTTGTACTGAAGAAGACAGAGAAGGGATGAAATGAAGGAAGGCCATTGGACTTCTTGGATTCCACAGGGCAGGCCAAAAGAGGAATGCAGCTGCGAACACATTTATCCTTCAAAAAAGGAAAGAATGACTACAAAGGAGGCTCCGAAGGTGTCAGGGTTGCCACTGATACCACGCGCCCAGAGGACACAGGTCCAGGGAGAGGCACAGTCTCCCACTCGGTTCCAAATGGCAGGGTAGTCATCCCAGTGAGCCCACAGGACAGAGCACTGAGTCAAAGAGGATTATTCTTAAAGTTTAGTGGAATTTCCCCTGCTAGGTTTCGGACTTCCTTGAGACCATGACTCCTTTCTTCTTCCCAATTTCCCCGCTCTGGAATGAGAATGTCTATCGTATGCCTGTCCCATCATCATATTTTGGGAACAGATAACTTGTTGCCTGACTTCACAAGTTCACAGCTGGAGAGGAATTTCGCCTCAGGAGGAATCATACTTCCGGTCACACTCATATCTGAGTTAGATGATATTCAGATGAGACTGTGGATTTAGGGTTAAGACTTCCAGGGCCGCTGGGATGGAGGGAGTATATTTGCAAACAATAAAGACATGAATGTGGGGGGCAAGAGGGCAGAGTGTTATGGGCTGAACTGTGTCCCTCCAAAATCCGTATGTTTTAAGTCCTAACCCCCAGCACCTCAGGATGTGACTGCATTCGGAGACATGGCCTTTTAAGAGGTAAATAAGGTAAAATGAAGTCATATGGGTGGGCCCTAATCCAACATGACTGGTGTCTTTATAAGAATAAGAGATTAGGATACAGACACACACAGAGGAAAGACCATGTGAAGACACAGGGAGAAGACAGCCATCTGTAAGCCAGGGAGAGAGCTCGAAAGAAACCAACCCTGACAATGCCTAGATCATGGACTTGGAGCCTCCACAACATTAGGGAATAAAATTTCTGTTGTTCAAGCCACCTACTCTGTGATACTTTCTTATAGCAGCCTTAGCAAACTAATATACAGACTAAGGAAGTCAAGAAAATAGAAATAGTGAGATACACAAAGCAGAGACAATTAGAGAGGCAACAGAGCAGAAGAAGTGGGATTAGAGGCACAAAAGGAGGATTTAATCTTCAGTGGAAAGACTACTCAAAGACTACTACACATTTTTAGATAGTCAGGAGACTGAGGGAGATCATGCCTAACGGTTTTAATTTTTTAATGAAGCAGGAAAAGCAGTATACTCCTGACTAGAGAGTCGTGTGCTAAAACATAAGCAGCAGCCATTCTCCTTAGCAACAAGGATGGCTCCTTACATATCACAAGTGCTTGATAAATGTTTGTATAGATAAACTGAATTCTAAACGTATGGACTGGTGAACTACTGCCAGCGGCTATTAATATCGGTTGGAAATTTAGGCAGGATGTAAACTTTAAAAATGGTAGGAAAGAAAAGCAAGAATCTGGAGACTACATTTCTTTACCTGTACATTCTTTGTAAATCGGATGCTAAGACTCCAGTGTCCACATATTTGCCACATCGGTTACTGGTGAGGTACTAAAACAGAAAACATGATAAATACAAGACAATAGTCCAAACTCAGTGACTTTAATCGACAAGTAAGCGACTGAGCTACTAAAACATGTCATATGTTAATGTAAACTCTCCATTAATAAAGTATACTGGAAATATAAATAAAAATCACCAAATAATTATCAAATATGAATCAAAGAATTTAATTAACATTATTAATCACTATGACAACACAACAATAATAACTAGGATAGCTATAAGGCAGTAAGTAGGTGAGGGCTTCTTATACCCTAGGTTCCCAAATATATCAGAACAAAGCACTCAACCTGCGAGAGCACCGAGGGATAATTTAAATTTGAGGGAACAGTAATATTCAGTATCTGTCCAATAGTGCAGGAACTACAGTTGCCCCTTGAACAGCACGGGTTTGAACTGCACCAGTCCACTTACAGCAGATTTTTTAAAATAAATACGTATTACAGTACTGGGTGACCCAGGGCTGGTTGAATATGTCAACGCAGAACCACACATGGAGGGCCAACTGTACACTTATACACAGATTTTCAACTGAGTAGGGGTGGGGGTGGGGGGAGATGGTCAGCACCACACCCCCGGATTGTTCCAGGGTCCACTGTACCAGCCTGAGACAATTCACAGCTGCAATATTAAATCACCTTTTGATGATGTCATATCTTTGCAAAACTGGCTTTTTAAGCATTTGCTGTAATAAAAATCAAAGTGGCCGTGCTCCGCAACAAGAGAAGCCACCGCAATGAGAAGCCCACGCACCGCAACGAAGAGTGGCCCCTGCTCGCCGCAACTAGAGAAAGCCCACGTGCAACAACGAACACCCGATGCGGCCAAAAGTAAATTAATTAATTAATTAATTTTAAAAAAGAAAAGAAAAAATCAAGGTGGAACACGAAATGAGAGGAGCGGTGTCAATCTGATCCGAAGGTATGAGAAGTTGTGCTGTGCCCAATGGACTCACAAATCCCACTAGTAAATAACTGTGGTTATTTTAAGAATGAAATACAAATGCATTAACTTTCCTTGCACTTTTTGTATTATTTGTTCAAAAAGCTAATAAGTTATTTGGACTAAATAGTTATTAAGTTGCTTGAACCTAACTACTTAATAAACAAACCCATTAGGTATTACTTTGGGCCTAGGAGTACCGTGAAAAAAATTACTAAGAAACTAAGGGCCTGGTAAACCTGTTCTAGGGGCCTTTTACACATTATCTCTTTTAGTACTCACAATGCTATGAGGTAGATGTCAATCTCCCCCCGTTTTATAGGAGGCTTTAAAAGGTTAGTTACTTGCTCACCAGCACGTAAGTTACACGGCCAGATTTCAAACCTGGAATGTCTAACCATCAACTCTCAAGTTTCACTACTTGCTAGTTATCCAGTCTAGGTTCCCCATTTCATACAGCAATTTCTTCTCAAGGATCCCTAACACATAAGAACAGTCTCTGCATAAATGCCTCCAATGACAAGAGACTAGGTATCCACAGCTGGACCGTTCTTGTTAATCTTCCCCTTCTCTGAACTTCTATAACATGCTGTCATTTACCACAGTTAATCTTGAATTATACATATACATGTATATCTCATACCCACTGCAAACTAAAACGCAACAGAACTAAAACCACTTTAATCTGCTAAGTCTTAGAGTAATTTGTTATACAGCAATAGATAACTAATACGCTAGTTAAAAGGAGGCAAGTGTACTACTTGTGGGAAGATGTCTAAAACATACTGCTAAGTGAAACAAGCAGGCAGCAGAATAGATGCAGATGAGCCCATGTGTGTGATTACCAAAAATTAATACATCTATAAGTGCATATATGCATACAAAATTTTAAGAAAGATACAACAGAAACTCTCCCTGATTACCTGTGGAGAAATGCAGTGGAGATGAAAGGAATTCTTTCTTTTCATTTTATACCCTCCCTCTTATGGTTTTATTTTAAACCATAAGAACCTACCACTTTTATAATGAACCAAAGTAAAAGCAAGAGAGGAAAACTGCTAATGTCAAATGCTGAAGAGCAGTCAAGTGTGGCAAGGACTGAGAAGAGGCCACTGGATTTAGCCATTAGGAGTCACTGCTCAGAGACCTGAATAAAGTGAAGGAGCAAGTTGTGCAAACATCCAGCGGAAGAGTAACTGAGACGGAGTGAACTACAACAGCGAAAGTCCTGTGCTTGGCATGTTTGAGAGGGTCCGTGTATGTAAGACAATGTAATCAAGGGAGAGATCAAAAGGGACAAAAAGGTAGATGGAGCCAAAGTACATAGGGCTATTTCGGATGGATTTTACTCCAAACGTCTGAAAGTCCACCACAGGGTTTTGAGCAGGGCCCCGGCAAACTCCAATTTTCCCTCTAAAAGGATCTTCCTGGCTGCTCTGTGGGGAACAGACTTTAAGTAAAACCAGAATCAGAGAGATCAATTAGGAAGCTACTCCAATACTCTAATAGGGAGTGTGGTATGAACTAGCATGTTGGAGGAGATGGTAAAAAGTGGTTAGGTTTGAAATATATTTTGAAGGTAAAGCCAAATAGGTTGCTGATTAATTGGTTACAGGAAGCAAAAGTCAGAATGAGTCTTAAGGTTTTTGGCCTTAACAAATGGATGTTATTTACTGAGATAAAGAACACTAAGAAAGGACAGGTTTGGAGGAGAATATCAAAAGTTTAGTTTGGATACGTTAAGTTGAAATATCTATCAGACACTCAAGAGGAGATGGTGAGTAGGCAGCTAGATGTATCAATCTGGAATTCAAGATAAAATCTGCATCGGATTATAATATAAATTTAGAAGTCATGAATGTGTAAATAGTATTTAAAGGTACTAGACTGCATGAGATCACCTAGAAGTGTGGATGGATAAGAGAGAAGTACGAGGATAACGAAAGAGAAGGTAAGAGCACAGGTGCTCAAAGGCACTTCCTACAGATGGTAGGAAGAGACAGATCCAAAAAGGAGACTGTACAGTGGCCGGAAAAGTAAAAGAGACAGAAGGAGAGTATATAGCTCTTAAAGTATCTGTCTCTCTTTCTAACTAAGATTGCGTGCTGACTATACCATTCCGAGACATTTACCACACAATGCATTCCACTGGTGATTATGAAAATGAAAAAAAAACCGTAGGTAAAGTGCCCATTATAAAGTCAGATCCAGAGTACCTGTTTTTACTGTGTCCCAACCTGACCCCAAATTTCCTGAGAATGGAAATTAACGTATTCTTCATGGCTCCCAAAGCGCTTCGCCCACACGGGCTTTCGAAGAATGTTTCCGTCCCTACTTCACAAGACAGGAAGATTTAAACTCAAAGGCCATCTGCACTCTCCTTGCTGATCTGCACTGAGGTCAAGCAGATCCGGGCTGGGCCCCACCAAGCCGCAGCCTCCCACGGTCTCGGGCTGCTCCGTGAAACCCCGACCCACAGTGAGAAGGGAAGGCCTCGAACCGCTCGCAAAGAAGCGGAGTTGTCAACAGCCCCACGCCCGCACCCAGACTAGAGCAGGCGGCTAATCGGGTTCGAGCTGGGAGCCCCCCGAGAAGGGGCCTGCGGTGACCCTGGGCACCGAACGCGGACCACTGTGAGGCCTGGCCGTTCGGGATACACACCTGGATGACGCGCTGCTTCAGCTTATTATCCACAAACCTCGCGGGCCTGGGCTTCATCGCTTCTGCTTCAGTCGCCGCAGCCTGGGCTTCACGTGAACCGAGGGCCTCCCCGAGGCTGCCCGCGGCGAACGCCGGGCCGGCTTCCCCCAGAAATGCTCCCCAAGCCGGCCTAGCCCGTGCCGTTCCCCTCAGGAGTTTTGTATGGCGAGTGAGGAAAAAAAACTACCGAAAACACACGGAGAAGACTTGAAAGCAGTAGGGAGTTTCTAGGAGTCTTATCTTACAGGCTTGTCCGAGAGGCCCTGGAAGACAAGGACCCGTTTGAACACGCTCAACTTTATTGTTCCCAACTGTGAGGTGAAGCGCATAGGCGGCTGCGGGGAGGTTAGTGCGGGCGCCTGGCCCCACGCATCTGTTTGTAGCCGGTTTTGGTTGTCTGATTCTAGGCGTTCCAGGCGCACCGTTTGCGAATGTAAAGTTAATCTTGACTTAGAATCTTAACAAAACAAAAACTAGATACTTGGGACGATTAGATCAGGATAAAAACACACCGCCACCCTGCTGCTTCCTCTCCCACCCTGTGACGCGCATTACTGAGACCCGACAAAGGGGCTTGGTGTCAAAAGAGAAGGAAAGATTAGCTTACCCAGATAACCAAACCATCTGTTACATTTGGAAATCACTTGCTATTATGGTATTTTCGACAGATAATTCATTGAGCACATCCAGTGGCAGACTCCATCTTGGCTTAGAAACTGCCCAGAATTTTATTAAACGTATGTGTTTGCCCGCAATAAGTTCATCTTGCAGCGAAGGAGACATTAAATAAAGGAACCATTATCAAAAATTTTACTGGCTTTAGTTTCTGTTTGTTTGCTTGTTTTAATCGTGTTTTCAGTATCCTTATTTGAGGTCTTACTTGGCTTATGACAATATTAAGTGTGGCCTAAGTAGTGATGGAATTAAGAGAAGATGGTGAGATGTTGACAGTGTGGATAAAGCATGTTGCCTGCCATTTTAGTAAACAAAGGATATTGTGGCCATAAAGCCATCAGCCACTCTTGCTGCCCCCAGTGGTGCACCCTGAGAGGAATTCAGGATGGAGAAAAACAGGATACTGACCCTAGATAGTTAAGGTGCATATCAAAGGCATAATTTCAATAAGGCCAGACTCTTGCATCTTCCCGTACATAAAAAAGCACTAAAATCATTGACTTGAGATGTCTGTTTTTTGTGATTAGCGGTAATCTTTTGATGTTCAACTAAAGGTTTTTGTTTTTGTTTTCAGCAAAACTTCCTATGCATCCTGGCTCCTCCCTTACCTCTTTGGATCACACAGCTATTGCAGAGGCTGGTTCCCAGGGGTATAGTCCTCAGTAAGTCTACCAAATAAAACATAATCCTCAACTTTTAGGCTATGCATTTTTTCAATCGACAACAGATAATCTTCTAGCCAGGGTACCACTGACTTACTTTCTGTTCAGAGTTTAGAGTATAACACTGTTCTTTTTAATGGTTATCTGTACACTGGATGAAGTATAGATTCTCACTCTGATATTCAAAACATTGGGCAATGTGGCTCCAACTTCATTTCCTACTTCTTCACTATATAGGTACTCTGCTTTTAGCTAAGCAGCATTGCCTGCATTTATTCAGCCAATGAATATTTATTGAAGACCTACTATGTCACAGGCACTGAGTACAGCTATGAAGAAACAGAAAAGATTCCTGCTTCTATGGGACGTATAGTTCTGTTGGAAGGTAATAATGATAAACAGATAAATAAATTATACACAGCACTTTGGTTTCACTGACATTTCCTCTTATCTACAATGTCCTTCCTGGCCAGCCTATGAGTTTCAGCATCCTAGCTAACCATTCCCTTACAGCCTTTCCTGATATTTCCTTTTATTAAAATCTCCACCCAGTGAAGCCTCCTTTCATTCATTCAACAAGTATTTACTGAATACCTACCAGTATAAGTCCCTGCCCTGCCCTTGAGTCTTGTGGGGAAAAGCAAAATAATTATAATTGTAACTTTTATAATATTTTAAATTGGATTAAATATTTACGTGCTTGATTAAACTTTAGTGAAAATTCCTTACAGCAAATAGCAAAATATACTCATTGCCCAGTAACTTTTTAAATGTAATTTTATTCTGTGCATACCAAATGTACCGTATAGAATAAAACAGGCTGAAGGGCCCAGCAGCATTACAACATATACCAAGCAGCATAGTGTATTAGTCTATAATTTGTTGGAGAGTACTATTCTACACTTAGGGTCAGCTTCATGGGTGTGTGATCTGTGCAGCCCTTCTGTGAAGGGCTCCACGCTTGGTTTAATGCTCTGCAGTTGCTATCTTGAAATTCTTAATACTGTTTGAACAAGTGGCCCCTTATTTTAATTTTGCATTGGGCCCTGAAAATTATGTAACTCATCTGGACCTTAAGTACTCTAGAATGCAAACTTGTTAAGGGCAAGCAGTGTGTTTTTCACCTATTTACTGCATCAGGTGCAGTAGGCGATAACTGAAAGTAAGTTAATACTAGGCATCAATAACTGTAGGCTAGAACATTTTCCATTGGAATTATTTCCAGTAATCATTGCCCTGAAGACAATTTTACCTTAATTCCAGTGTTTAGATTTTACAGTACCATACACCTAAACCAAAAACATTACCGAATAGTAACTTGAGTGCATATACATCTCAAGAACTTCCTGCAGTAATTGAATTGTCCTCCATTCTTTAGTGGTGCAACCCCACCTAGTGGTAGTGGCACATTTCACCTTCTGTTCATCATACCTTTGCCCTCCCAAATTTTGTATCTCACTAGCAAACAGCCTCTTGTCTAATTGTGCTTCTTAATTAGGGTGATCTATGTCCTGATTTACTCAAGACAGTCCCGATTTTTGCCTCTTGATCAAGCACAATTATTAACAGTATTCCTTTTGTGGAAATAAATGAAAGTCACCCAAATGAGAACAGGCAAAGACTATTCAGAGCTTGCAATAATAGCAAGGGGGTTGGCCACCATCACTTGCATTTTGGCAGAGACTCAAAGGCAGGTAAAGGATTGGGAAAGCTTTATAGCTGAAAAAGGAAAGGTTTCAGATATGCCCTGATTGAAGACTGTTGGTATGGGGAAGCTGTAGGAGAGCTAACTAAAAGCAGGGCATCCTATGTGACTAGTTAGGGGAGTATATTTGGCTTTCTCTGGTAAGTCCTAAGTTTGAAGCAGGGACAAAAATTAGAGAAGCTGTCAATGGAGTTCTCGACATTTGGGGCCAATGCTACAGGGTTTATTGTTTGGCTTCCCGGATTGTTTGCTAGAGATATTGTTCTGACTTCCTACAAGTCCAACCTGCAGATAGCAGGCTGGCTTCCTGGTTTGGTACCTGCAGATAGTAGGTTGGTTTCCTGGACTGGTTGCTACAGATTATAAGTCAGAGTATTGTTTTGTTTTTTATTTTTTTTACAGGGTCTGGCCATTGTTTATTTGTATATTCAGTTTCTCATCTTTATCTCTCATAAGGGTTCCAGTTTGGACAATTAATTATATGGTCATCAATGTATAGTAGGAACATGGAGAAAAATGGTGAGAGTGTGCATGACCGAGGTTCCTTACCAAGGTTCAGAAAGGAGGTTGCCTGCTTACTGGGAGCTGGAGACTGAGTCTGTATCCATGTTTCCTGAGGTTAAGAAAAAAAATCTTTGATTTGATTTATTTTGTAAAGGCCAACAATTCCGATTTCTAATCAAGTTTGTTCTCCTTTGAGATGAATGCCTCATTCATGTCTCTAATCTTGAATAGAATAAAAATAATATCTGAGCTGGCATTTTATGCATTCGATCTACAAATGTTTGTCTACTATATAGCAGTTACTATGCTAAAGTCAGAGGATACAGTGATGATCAAACAGATAGGGTCTGGGAACTTAATGTTCTAGTGAGAGGGTCAAGCGGTGGGCTGGCAAAACAATTAACATATAATTACAAAAATGACAAATAATGAGGATTTCATAGCCCTTGGAACTGTACCTTTTATATAGAAGGTTTTCAGTGAATGATTGCTAAGTAAATGAATGAAAATTGTGACATAAATAATCAGGGTACTGTGATAAAGAATAGCAAAAGCAGCCTACCTCAGTCTCAGTAGTTAGCAGAAGAATTTCTGAAAATGTGACATGTGAGAACCTTAAGGATAGCAGAACTGGTTGCTGAAAGAGAATTTCAGATAGAGTGTGCAAAGTCCCTAAAGCAGGAAAGATGTTGACCTGTTCTAGGAAGAGAAAGAGAGAAAATATACTTCTTTCTTGTTTAAATCACCAGTATTTGAGGTTTCTGTCATTCACAACCAACATTAATTTGAGTGGATATGGGTAATTTGGAGGAATTTCAAAAGTTGAGTCTAAGATTAATGTGAAAGAACAAATGGTCAAGAAGAGCAAAAGATTCTTGAATAAGAATTCAATATCATTACTCTTTTTTAAAAAAACTCTATTGATATATCTTTTATCTATAATAAAATGTGTCCATTTTAGTGTGTTGTTCAGTATTTTAAAAATTGAGGTAAAATTAACATAAAATTCACCATTAAACTATATCACAGATAAAATTTAGTGGCTTTTAGTATATTTACAGAGTTGGGCCAGTATCATGAATACACAGTTCGAGAACATTTTCATCATCCCCAAAAGAAGCTCCATATACCTTAACCAATCACTCCCAGTTCCTCCCTTTCCCCAGCCCCTGGAAAACACTAAGCTACTTTTTTTTTTTTTAATAAACTTGTTTATTTTATTTATTTATTTTGGCTGTGTTTGGTCTTCGTTCCTGTGCGTGGGCTTTCTCTAGTTGTGGCGAGCGGGGGCTACTCTTCATTGCAGTGCGCGGGCTTCTCATTGCAGTGGTTTCTCTTCTTGCGGAGCACCGGTCTAGGCGCACAGGCTTCAGTAGTTGTGGCACATGGGCTCAGTAGTTGTGGCGCACAGGCTCAGTAGTTGTGGCGCACGGGCTTAGTTGCTCTGCAGCATGTGGGATCTTCCCGGACCAGGGCTTGAACGTGTGTCCCCTGCGTTGGCAGGCGGATTCTTAACCACTACACCACCAGGGAAGCCCTGAGCTACTTTTTATCTCTATGGATTTGCCTATTATGGACATTTCATATGCATGGAATCATACAATGTGTGACTTTTTGTGTCTGGCTTCTTTCACTCAGCATAGTTTCTTTCCAAGGTTTATCCAGGTTGTAGCATGTACTGGTACTTCATTCCTTTTTTTTTTTTTTTTTTTCATTCCTTTTTTGGTTGAATAAGATTTCATTGTATAGATATGTCACATTTTACTTATCAATTAATCAGTTGGTTGACATTTAGGATTATTTCATCTTTTTAGCTTGTAAGAATAATGCTGCTATGAGCATTTGTATACAAATTTTTCTATGAATACCTGGTTTCAGTTTTTTTTGGTATATACCTAAGATTGGGATTGCTAGGTCATGTGGGCATTCAATGTTTATCTTTTTGAAAAACAACCAAACTGTTTTCCACAGGAGCTGCACTATTTTACATTCCCACCAGCAGTGTATGAAGGTTCCAGTTTCTCCATATCCTGCCCAAACCTTTTTTCTGTCTTTTTATTTTCTTAATTACAGCCATCCTAGTGGGTGTGAAATGTCCAGCCGCTCCGCGGCATGTGGTATCCTCCCGGACCGGGGCACGAACCCGTGTCCCCCGCATGGGCAGGCGGACTCTCAACCACTGCGCCACCAGGGAAGCCCTCTCATTGTGATTTTGATTTGCATTTCCCTAAAGTTAATTTCTTAATGGCTGCTCTGGAAAGTACAATTAAACATGTTAATTTATAACAATTTACTTTGAATAAACTTTGCTGCTACTATATATATAGCTTTGTCCCCCTCATTACCTTGTCACATATTACATATTTATACATTGTGTGCCCATCAATAGCTTTATAATTATAGTTTTATGTAGTTGTATTTTAAATCATATAGGAAAGAAAGAAGAATTACAAACCAAAATTAAATTAATACCGACTTTTAAATTTACTTATGTAGTTACTTTTACTGGAATTCTTTATTTCCTCATATGGTTTCAAGTTAATGTCCTTCATTTCAGCCTAAAGGACTGACACCCTTTACCTTTTTTGTAGGGCAGGTCTACTGGCAAAGAAATCTCTCAGTTTTTGTTTATCTGGGAATGTCTTTATTCTTGGTTCATTTAAAAACATTTTAAATTTCAGTAAAACACGTGTAACAGAGTTTACCATCTTAACCACTTCTAAGTGTACATTTTAGTCGTGTTAGTCATATTAATATTGTTGGGTAACACATCTCTAGAACTTTTTCCTCTTGCAAAACTGAAACTCTGTATGCATTGAACAAAAAGTCCCCATTTCCTCTTCAACCCAGCCCCTGGAAACCACCATTCTACTCTCTGTTTCTATGAGTTTGACTACTAGAGTATCTCATATAAGTGGAATCATTCAGTATTTGTCTTTTTGTGGTGGCTTATTTCAATTTAGCATAATATCCTAAAGGTTTATCCATGTCATAGCATGTGACAGGGTATCCTTCTTTTGAAAGGCTGAATAATGTTCTATTGTATACCACATTTTCTTTATCCATTTATCTGTCAAGGGACATTTGGGTTGTTTTCACCTCTTTGCTACTGTGAAAAATACTGCAGTGGTGTGCAAATATCCCTTCAAGATTTTGCTTTCAATTCTTTTGTATATATACCCAGAAGTGAGATTGCTGGATCATATGGTAATTCTATTTTGAATTTTTTAAGGAACCTCCATTCTATTTTTTATAAGGGCTGCACCATTTTACATTCTCATCAACAGTACACAAGAGTTCCATTTTCTCCATATCTTCACCAATACTTGGTATTTTCTGTTTTTTTCTTTTTTTTTTTGACAGCGGTCAACCTAGTGGGTGTGAAGAAATATCTCAATATGGTTTTGATTTGCCATATACTGATTATTAATGATGTCGAGTATCCTTTCATATGCTTGTTGGCTATTTGTATATCTTCTTTGGAGAAATGTCTATTTGAGTTCTTGCCTGTTTTGTAATTGGGTTATTTGGTTTTGTGTTGTTGATTTGCAGTTCTTTATATATTCTCGATGTTAATCCCTTATCAGATATATGATTTCAAATATTTTCTTCCATTCCATTGGTTACCTTTTCACTCTGTTGTTTCCTTTGATGCACTGTTTCCTTTAAAACACAGAAGTTTTAAAGTTTGATATAGTTCCATTTGTTTATTTTTTTGCTTTTTTTCCCTGTGCTTTTGGTGTCATATGCAAGAAATCTTTGCCAAATCCAATGTCATGAAGCTTTCCTATATGTTTCCTTCTAGGCATTTTATATTTTTAGGTCTTATGTTTTACTTTTTAAGGATAGTTTTGTTGGATCTAGAATTCTTCATTTAGAATTTTGTTGTGTTTTGTTTCTTTTCTTTCAGTACTTTAATTATGTTATCCCAGTGTCTTCTGGTGTCTGTAATTTTTTTGATCAGAAATCAGCTGTTCATTTTATTGAGGCTCCCTTGTACAAGACTAGTCACTTCTCTCTTGCTGATTTTGGAATTCCACCTTTGGCTTTAAATAATTTGATTACAATGTGTCTTGGTGTGAATCTCTTTGAGTTTTCTTTCAGAGTTTCTACTTGGTATTTGATACGCTTGTTGAATGTGTATTTTTTTTTGGCTGTGTTGGGTCTTTGTTGCTGCATGTGGGTTTTCTGTAGCTGCAGTGAGTGAGGGATGCTCTTTGTTGTGTTGCACAGGCTTCTTGCTGTGGTGGCTTCTCTTGTTGCAGAGCACGGGCTAGGTGCATGGCTTCAGTAGTTGCAGCACCCGGGCTCAGTAGTTGCAGCACGTGGGACCTAGAGCACGCAGGATTCAGTAGTTGCAGCGTGTGGGCTCAATAGTTGTGGCGTGCAGGCTCTAGGGCGCGTGGGCTTCAGTAGTTGTGGTGCGTGAGCTCAGTAGTTGTGGCCTGGGGGCTCTAGAGTGCAGGCTCAGTAGTTGTGGCACACGGGCTTAGTTGCTCTGCGGCACGTGGGATCTTCCTGGCCCAGGGATCGAGCCTGTGTCCCTTGCATTGTTAGGCAGATTCTTAACCACTGCACCACCAGGGAAGTCCCTGGATGTGTAGATTCATGTCTTTTGTCAAAGTTGAGAAGTCATTGGTCAGTTTTTTTTTTTTTGTGGTACGCGGGCCTCTCACTGTTGTGGCTTCTCCCGTTGCGGAGCACAGGCTCCAGACGCGCAGGCTCAGCGGCCATGGCTCACGGGCCCAGCCACTCTGTGGCATGTGGGATCTTCCCAGACCAGGGCACAAACCCGTGTCCCCTGCATCAGCAGGCGAACTCTCAACCACTGCACCACCAGGGAAGCCCGGTCAGTATTTTTTGAAATATACTTCCTATTCTTTTCTCTCTCTCCTCTTCTGGAACTACCATTATACATGTTAAGTACCTTTGATAATGTCCCACAGGTTTCATATAAGCTGACTAGTTTTCTTTATTCATATTTCTTTCTGCCTCTCAAAGTAGGTAATTTCAACTGACTTTTCTTTAAGTTTGCAGATTTTTTTTTTTCTGCCTACTTAAATCTGCTGTTAAAACCCTCCAGTGAGGGGCTTCCCTGGTGGCGCTGTGGTTGAGAGTTAAAAAAAAAACCCTCCAGTGAATTTTTCATTTCAGTTATTTTACTTTTCAACTCCTTAATTTCCATTTGATTCTTTTTCATAATTTCTATCTCTTTATTAATTTCTGTATTTGGTGAGCCATCATTCTCACAGTGTCCTTTAGTGTTTTTGTAAATGGTTTTCTTTAGATTTTTGAGCATGTTTCAAATAGTTTATTTAAAATCTTCATTTATTTTAAAAAATGTATTTATTTTATTTTAGTTACTTTTGACTGCATTGAGTCTTCGTTGCTGTGCGCGGGCTTTTTCTAGTTATGGCTAGCAGGGGCTACTCTTGGTTGTGATGTGCAGGCTTCTCATTGTGGTGGCTTCTCTTGTTTCGGAGCACGGGCTCTAGGCACACAGGCTTCAGTAGTTGTGGCACACGGGCTTAGTTGCTCTGCGGCATATGGGATCTTCCCAGACCAGGGCTCGAACCTGTGTCCCCTGCGTTGGCAGGCAGATTCTTAACCACTGTACCACCAGGCAAGTCCCTAAAGTCTTTGTTTATTAAATCCAGTGTCTGGGCTTCCTCAGAGACAGTTTCTGTTAATTTCTTTGCATCTTGTGTATTGGCCTACTTTCTTATTTCTTTGCATGCCTCGTTTTTTTTGTTGTTGTTGTTGAAAACTGGACATTTTGAATGTTATAATATGACAACTCCCTCCCCAGGTTTTATTGTTGCAGCTTATTGTAATTGTTATTTGCTTGTTTAGTACTTTTCTGAACTAATTTTATTAAGTCTGTATTCTTTGTTGTGTGTGGCAACTAAGGTCTCTGTTCCTTTAGTTTAGTGGCCAGCTAGTGATTCAACAGAGATTTTCTTAACTGCCAAAATTTAGCTGTTTTTTTCTTGTTGTTTTTGTCTCAGTGCTGTAACCTTCTGACTAGTTTCTGAGGTTTTGATAAAGTTGATTCTGACAGTTTTTGCCAGTTTATTTTTGGATATTTTGTGGAGAGAGATAGTTTTGGAGTTCCTTACTCCACCAGCTTTACTGATGTCACTCAAATTCGATTGGTTTTGACAATATGTGGACCTGTATAATCAGTACAAAGATAGAGATCATTTCTATCCACCCTGAAATGTTACCTTATGCCTCATCCCAGTCAATCCACTGTCCCCTAGATATAGGCCACCAGTGAAATGTTTTCTGTTACTTTATATTAGATTTTAATTTGTCAAGTTTCATATAATGGAATCATATAGTATGTATTCTTTTGTTTCTGATTTCTTTTGCTCAGTGTAATATCTTTGAGATTTATCCATGTTTTGCATAATATCAGGAGTTTGTTGTTTTTATTGCTGGGTAGTATTCCATCGTATGTTTACACCACAATTTTTTCTTACCCATTTGTCTATTCACAATTGTTGGGTGATTTCTATTTTTTTGACTTTCTCCACTATTTTTTATTTATTTATTTATTTATTAAATTTATTATTTATTAATTAATTTATTTATATTTTTGGCTGCATTGGGTCTTTGTTGCTGCACATGGGCCTTCTCTAGTTGTTGCGAGTGGAGGCTACCCTTTGTTGCGGTGCGCGGGCTTCTCATTGCGGTGGCTTCTCTTGTTGCGGAGCACAGGCTCTAGGTGTGTGGGCTTCAGTAGTTGTGGCACATTGGCTCAAAAGTTGTGGCTCATGGGCTCTAGAGCGCAAGCTCAGTAGTCGTGGCTCACGGGCTTAGCTGCTCCGCGGCATGTGGGATCTTCCTGGACGGGCTGGAACCCGTGTCCCCTGCCTTGGTAGGCAGATTCTTAACAACTGCACCACCAGGGAAGTCCCTCTCCACTATTTTAAAGTGCACCTTTTTAATATTACATTACCTCAGATATTCGAATGTCTTTTCTTTATATTTTATTTTGTTCAGTTGGTAATTTGCTTCTGTCAGTGCTTCCCTCATTCATGAACAAACTTTTTCCCTATTAAGTTCAGACCTTAGAAATCTATCCTGTGTGTGTAGTGTAAATGTGAGTGTGAATGAGATCAAATACAAGCATGGCCCTGAATGGGAATTCTGATTCCTTTTGGGTGACTCTTTTTTCTATCCAAAGTAAAGCTTCCTTGATACTTCCATATGCTTTTTATGTCTCTATTAATCCTCAACTCTGCTTATAAATGGAGCTGTTCTATAGGATTCCTGTAATTTATGCCATTCCTCTCCTGCATATGAGGTTTTGGTCTTAGATTTACTTTCCTTGGACATTGTTGGACATTGAAGTCTCAGCTTGCGATGATTGCAGTCTATACATAGCTAAAATTCTCTCATGAGATTTTCAGCCCTGTTTTAGTGCTTTACTCTGATTTGGGTTTATGAAACTAGGGTAATCCCACCTTTTAATTTATTACCTTAGTGTTTATTTTTTATGCTTCATTTTCTGTGACATTTCTTTGTGTTTGGCACTAGATGGAAGACATGTAAGTTATGTGTCAGCCTGGTTAATTGATATAATGTTCAATCAATATCAATTGAATTTTTCCCTTAGAAGATTGAGGATATTGCGTTCCTGCTTTACTGCGTATGGGGTCACCAATGAAAAGTTTCATCACAGTCTTTTCCTTTTGTACTTTTAGGTTTTATAGTTAGGTCTGGTTCCATTTTGAGTTAATTTGTGAATGAGGTGAGGATTATGGGCCAAGGTTCATTTTTTGCCTATGGATATCCAATAGTTACAGAATAACATGTTCTGGAAAAGATTATTGAATTGTCTTTGCATCTTTATCAAAAAAGATATATTGACCACATATATGTGTGTCTTTTTATGAATATTCTATTTTGTTCCATTTACCTATGTGTCTCTATTTTTATTAATATCACAATGTCCTTTTTTAAAATTTTATCTATTTATTTATTTATTTTTGGCTGTGTTGGGTCTTTGTTGCTGCATGCAGGTTTTTCTAGTTGCGGCAAGCAGAGGCTACTCTTTGTTGCGGTGCGTGGGCTTCTCATTGCAGTGGCTTCTCTTGTTGCAGAGCACAGGCTCTAGGCACATGGGCTTCAGTAGTTGCAGCATTCAGTTGTGGTGCACGGGCTTAGTTGCTCCGCAGCATGTGGGATCTTCCCGGACCAGGGCTCGAACCCATGTCCCCTGCATTTGCAGGCAGATTCTTAACACTGTGCCACTAGGAAGTCCCACAAAGTCTTGATTGCTATAGATTTTAACATATCTTGAAATCAGGTAATGTGAATTCTTCAACTTTGTTTTTGTTTTTCAAAATTGTCTTGGCTATTACATTTCCTTTGCGTTTTCACATACATTTTAGTATAAGGTTGATATTTCTATAAAAGAAATCCTGCTATTTTTTCTTTTTAATTTTAATTTTATTTTTGGCTGCATTGGGTCTTCGTTGCTACACACAGGCTTTCTCTAGTTGTGGCGAGCGGGGGCTACTCTCCGTTGCGGTGCGCAGGCTTCTTATTGCGGTGGCTTCTCTTGTTGCGGAGCATGGGCTCTAGGCATGCGGGCTCAGTAGTTGTGGCACACAGGCTCAGTAGTTGTGGCACACGGGCTTAGTTGCTCCACGGCATGTGGGATCTTCCCCGACCAGGGATTGAACCTGTGTCCCCTGCATTGCCAGGCAGATTCTTAACCACTGTGCCACCAGGGAAGTCCCTCTGCTATGGTTTTGATTAGAATTTCATTGAACCTATAGACCAGTTTTGGAGGAATTGACATTTTAACCATTTGGAGTATTCTAATCCACAACATGCTTTATCTCTCTATTCATTTAATGTTTGATTTATTTCATGAATGTTTTGTAATTATCACAAAAAGATCCTGGAGATAATTTATTAGATTTATCCCTAAATATCTCATGCTTTTCTGGTGATACTATAAGTGGTACTGTTTTCAAATTTTCATTTCTAACTGTTAATTGGTAGTATATAAAAATGCACTTGGTTCTTGTGTACTGACTTTGTGTCCTCCAACCTTGTTAATAAAACAATCTACACAGACAAAATTAATATCCTCCTTTCCAGCCCATAAATATTTTTTCTTCCCTTATTGTACTGACTAGACATAGCAGAGAACAGAAAGGAGGCACAACACTGAAAACAAGAAGATTAAGTGAAAGTCTTCAAATATGAAACCACAGTTCCATTTCCCCATTTGTCTCTCAGAGCACTAGCAGCCTGGCTTATACTACTGTAGTCAAGAGCTTGGATTCTTTTCTGGAATAACTGCAGGGCCCTAGGGAAAAGATCCACATTTGAGGAGGTGAGAGTCAACCACTGATCAACTAGGTCATGACTGATCAACACACATGAAACCATTAATCAACCAGCCCTACCCATCCACTCTGAGCTTCCAACCACCTTTTTTTTTTCCTTTGGCCATGCCGCATGGCTTGTGGGATCTTAGTTCCCTGACCAGGACTCGAACCTGGGCCCTCGGCAGTGAAGGCGTGGAATCCTAACCACTGGACTGCCAGGGAATTCCCCCAACCACCTTTTTAGTGGTTGGGTTTTTTTTTAACGTATGCAAAGACTGTCAAGGATCAAAGTGTGCTTGCCAGTAATCAGCAACATGAACTGAACAGACCAAAACAAAGTAATGGGGGAAGAGAAGAGAGGAAACAGGCAAAGCACAGAGCAAAATATTTAAAGTATACTAAAATTTATACCTTCATAGAAATGAGAAGATTCTGTATCACTGAAATAAGAAGAGGATGCTATAAAAAAGAACAATCAGAGGACAAAACACAAAATACAGCAGGGATGGAAAGAGGAGAGGAAATAGCCTCAGGCTAGGAGGTCTCAATTATAATTAAAAGAAGTTTTATGAAGCTAGAAGGGAGAAAGCAGAAATAAAAAATAATAAAGAAGTACAGACTTCCCTGGTGGTACAGTTGTGAAGAATCTGCTTGCCAATGCAGAGGACGTGGGTTCGAGTCTTGGTCTGGGAAAATCCCACATGCCACGGAGCAACTAAGCCCGTAAGCCACAACTACTGAGCCTGCGCTCTACAGCCCACGAGCCACAATTACTAAGCCCTCATGCCACAACTACTGAAGCCCACACACCTAGAGCCTGTGCTCTGCGACAAGAGAAGCCACTGCAAGGAGAAGCCTGCGCACCACAACGAAGAGTACCCCTGCTCGTCACAACTAGAAAAAGCCCATGCGCAGCAACGAAGACCCAAAAATACATAAATAAAATTTAAAAATTTATAAAAAAAGAAAACAAATGAACTATTTAAAAAAATAATCAAAGAAGCAACCCTTGAAATGTATCAGAACTGGAAGGCATCAGTATTTATATTCAACAAGCCTACCGAGTGCCTTGCAGAATGAAGAAGACATGTTATCATGACATTTCAGAAGGTCAGGCCTAAGAGAAGATCCTAAATCTTCCAGGGAAAACAAATAGGATACATCCATAGTATCAAGAATTTTAGAACGGCACAAAATTTTCAATGTGTGCACTAATACAAGCTAGAAAACAGTAGAGCAATGGTGTCAAAATTATTCTGGAAAATAATTTTCAACCTATAATTCTGTACTAATTCAAGCTATCAATCAAGGTAGGAGTAGAACGAAGCTATCCTTAGACATACTATGCCTCTATGTATCCTTACATCCATGTATCCTTTCTCCAGAATCTACTGAAAGAAGCCATCCAGCAAGTGAGGGAACAGTTCAATTTGAGAAGCAAATGTATATTCTGCTCTTGAAGTGATCTTAGATATCAATTACATCCAGTTGATTGATGGTATTGTTGGGATCAGCTATGTCCTTACTGATTTTCTGCCTGCTGTACCTATTTCCGTTAGAGAGCTGCTGAGGTCTCCAACTGTCATAGTAGATTCATGTATTTCTCCTTGCAGTTCTGTCAATTTCTGGCTCACATATTTTGATTCTCTGTTGTTAGGTGCATACACATTAAATATTGTTGTGTCTTCTTGGAGATTTGATCTTTTATCATCATGCAATGCTCTTTCTTATATCTGATAATTTTTCTTGCTCTGAAGACTGCTCTGTCTGAAATTAATATAGCTTCTCCTGCTTTCTTTTGATTAGTGTTAGCATAGTAATAGTGTTGAGAGAAAAATACCACCAACCTAGAATTCTGTATCCTGCAAAATTATCCTTCAAATGTGAGGGAGAAATAAACACTTTCTCAAACAAACAGAGACAGAGAATTTGTTGCCAGTTGACTTGCCTTGGAAGATATGTTAAAAGAAGTTTTTCGGGGAGAAGGAAGCAAGTATAAGTCAGAAACTCAGATGCATATAAAGAAAGGAAGATCTTTAGAGAAGGAATAAATGAAGGAAAATAAAACCTTTTTCTTATTCTTGATTGTTCTAAGTTTGTTCAAAATAATAATAGCAACAATGTATTCAAATATATATATACATATATATGAGTATATACACATACATACATGCTTATGTATAAGTGAAATGAATGACAAGAATGATACAAGGGAGGAGAGACCTTCAAGATGGTGGAGGAGTAAGATATGGAGATCACCTTACTCCCCACAAATACATCAGAAATACATCTACTTGTGGAACAACTCCTACAGAACACCTACTGAATGCTGGCAGAAGACCTGAGACTTCCAAAAAGGCAAGAAACTTCCCACATACCTGGCCGTGTGGCTGACAGAGTCTTGGTGCTATGGCTGGGTGTCAGGCCTGTGCCTCTGAGGTGCGAGAGCCGAGTTCAGGACATTGGTCCACCAGAGACCTCCCAGCTCCATGTAATATCAAACAGCAAAAGCTCTCCCAGAGGTCTCCATCTCAACGCTAAGACCCAGCTCCACTCAACGACCAGCAAGGTACAGGGCTCAACACCCTATCCCAAACAACTAGCAAGACAGTAACACAACCCCACCCATTAGCAGAGAGGCTGCCTAAAATCATAATAAGTCCACAGACACCCCAAAACACACCACCGTGGACCTGCCCACCAGAAAGACAAGATCCAGCCTCATCCACCAGAACACAGGCACTAGTCCCCTCCACCAGGAAGCCTACACAACCCACTGAACCAACCTTAGCCACTGGGGACAGACACCAAAAACAATGGGAACTACGAACCTGCAATCTGAGAAAAGGAGATCCCAAACACAGTAGGTGAAGCAAAATGAGAAGACAGAGAAATATACAGCAGATGAAGGAGCAAGGTAAAAATCTACCAGACCAAACAAATGAAGAGGAAATAGGCAGTCTACCTGAAGAAGAATTCAGAGTAATTACAGGAAAGATGATCCAAAATCTTGGAAATACAATGGAGAAAATACAAGAAATGTTTAACAAGGACCTAGAAGAACTTAAGAGCAAAAAAAAATGATGAACAGCAATAAATGAAACTAAAAATTCTCTAGAACGAATTAATAGCAGAATAACTTAGGCAGAAGAATGGATAAGTGATCTGGAAGATAAAATAATGGAAATAACTACCACAGAGCAGAATAAAGAAAAAGAATGAAAAGAATTAGGGACAGACTTAGAGACCTCTGGGACAATATTAAATGCACGAACATTCAAATTATAGGGGTCCCAGAAGAAGAAGAGAAAAACAAAGGGACTGAGAAAATATTTGAAGAGATTATAGTTGAAAACTTCCCTAATATGGGAAAGGAAATAGTTAATCAAGTCCAGGAAGTGCAGAGAGTCCCATACAGGATAAATCCAAGGAGAAATA